>NC_090917.1:2251245-2435046 GCF_040956055.1 Brachionichthys hirsutus
AGTGCAGACTCTCAGCAGCTGTTTTTAATTGTTCTTTTCATAATTACGGGCATGTTGAATTCTTATGTGACTGTTTTTATGATTATGTTGTTGCACAATTGACTCATAATTTCCAGAAATGTGGCGTCTGCTTACGAGATGAATCGTCTCGGCGATTACCGATTACATTTTAGACAAAAACTGACAGTATTGTAATATTCATAGGCTGCAGGACGGACTGTCAGGTAGTATATTAATGAAATATTTAACGATTAGTGCAGATATCTTTGAGTAATGAGATCAATTAGCTGTTAATTAGCGCAGGCAAACGTCATCATCTACTCTCATTACTGTTTCCTTGCGTCTTTGCACTCTGAAGAACACACTGGGGTGTTTTCTAATGATGCTATCCCATTAAACTAAAGGCCTTTTATCTTTAAATCTACCCGGAGTGCCTGGTCGTGGATGTTTTTGGTCGTAATGCTTTGTAAACTTATTGATTATGTTAATCGATCTTAATCTAATCGTGGAAAATTCCCACAAGAAAACTCCATAGCTTCCAGGCGCAGACGCACAACGGTGCAACAATTCACGTTTTTGTGCGCCGCTTTTTAAAAGGCTGTAATTTCCTGAAACATCTGCGCTGGAGAGAAGGAATGCGAGCAACTGGAGTAACGAGTTCTGATTATTGAGGAGCAATTAATTTACTGCAGGGCTGCGCTGCGGCGTGGGCAGGATTGAGTCACTTTAAAGCAGTCTGTGGCCGTGGCGATGAAGGCACGCGTCAGCTGAATCAACGTGGAGCTCCTAACTTAATGGAATGGTTTACGTTACAGATGTGACAGAAACATCTATTGTTGTGTCAGATATTATCACCGTAAACCAATAAATCGGCGTATCAATGGATGATCCGTCTCGTCAAACCATTTCCTACTTATTGTGTGTCTTTGTGCGCTGATGCAAAGATAAAAAAAAAAACACACGAGGCGAGTCTTGTTCTTCAAATATATAATCTTAGTTCAGTCATACAGATATATACATTGTATAATAAATAATATTTATAAAAACATAACATTTACGATTATAAAATAAAAAGGGAATTATTCACTTTGTACAAAACTTTGGATATAGCGGGGTGGGGGGGGCTCTGGAGAAAGGTAACACAAGTGCTGAGCTATGTCACAAAGAGATGGAGGCCTACACGCCATTGGGGTCGTTAGTATTTTTGTTGAACAGAATCAATAGGAAACGGGCGGGGCTGTGAACGTCCACCATGCAGCCATCGTTTTCATTCCGCGCACGCAAACACACATGCGTCACAATCCTGTTGAAGTTTCACCTCCAATCTTAAAATCATCCCTTTACATTGAAAAAAAAAATTACAATTCAGCCAACTCGGCATCAGCTGGCCTCTGAGGATCCCAGGACATTCCCAATAAGACGTTTCGGTTTAACCGAGAAGAGGGAAGGAATATTTTAACCGTCCGAATGAGTGGAATTACGGAGAGAATGCCGGGAGGATGCGGAATCTACTCTGCGCTTTGATAAAAATAAATATTTGCTCTAAAAAAAAAAAGATGATGAATGCATGTTGTGCTACACAGAAAGATTTCCAAACAAAGAGCAGAATTAATACTAAGCATGCTAAAACTTGATTCAGCTTCGATGCATACATTTTAAAAATGAGCCCTCAACCGTAAAATTACTTTCTTACTCGTATAATTTGAGCGCTACCTTGCCCTGCTTGTTTTCACCGCCGCACTGCGTTGCATCACGGGCCTGGAGCAACATCGCCATTCACAAAGAGACTGCAGAAACAATGCTCAGAACGTTTGCCACCTGGAATCACATGGTGATGGAATAGTGTACACGTATACGCACTGTACGAAGGGCCATTAGTGGAATGAGCAATGCTTGTTCACACACATGCTTGCATACCTCCAGTCCCAGCCCAGTGGCAATATTTCAGAAATGCAGGGCTGTAAAATCAGGCTTGTAGCATATATCTTCCTGGAGTCAGTCGACGCCGGCGATTTCATCAGCTCAGTAGTGAACCAAAAGGCAGGGCCCGCCGCGCTGCCCGCTGTTTTCGGTTCGTTTCAGTAGTGTCAAAGTGAATAGCTTCCTGCGTCCGCCGACGTTTTCCGGCCTCACTTTAGGATTCAGTAACAGTGTAGAGGTTGGTTTAGTTTCAAACAAACAAACAAACAAATGGAAGGTAAACTGGCCAGACGGGCCAGAGGGAGTGAGGCGTTAGTCCGGAAATGCTTCTCAATGCAAAGCACAGCGAAGGGTGTTGTGTGTGTGTGTGTGTGTGTGTGTGTGTGTGTGTGCGTGTGTTTTATCTGCATTAATCTCACCGGTAAAGAGTGTAACTGTACATGCCACAGACGTCGTGTTGGCATGGAGTGGGGGAAATAAATAAAGACAATGGGGTAAGGGGAGGGGCCCGAACGCAGCAGGGGACAGCGGCACCGTCTACCCGTGGGAGTGGATCGGGTTAGTCCGGTTAACACGGGGCACATCCTGGTCAGTTACCAGGGGGGGGGGGGGGGGGGGTGCAGTGGTTTGGAACTTCGTTTTAACAGAAATGTGTACAAATACCCATTAAAGATGTCCCGTTACCCATCGGGGGCCCGAGTGTGTGCCAATGTATGAGGGATGCAAAGTGTGCAGTCCATCTGGGAAAAGAAGGAGGTCGTGCAGGAGGCGGGGCAATTGGAAAGTGGGCGGGGAGCACTTGTAGTACAGCAGTCAGTGCGTCTGGAAGCGCACAGGCCTCTCTCATCACTTGCACGTGTGCACGTCGTAGACGCGCACGCACTCCTGGCAGCTGACGTAGCAGCACCAGTGGAAGATGCAGTGGCACTTCTCCTTGCGCTTCTCGGTCCGAGTGTTGTGGCCGCGGCCGCAGCACAGCAGGTCGCAGCCCTCGATGCCGTGCGACGACACGTTGCAGGCTCGGTCGCGCGTCCCGAAGGAGCCCGTCTCCGTGTTGGGCTCGCAGAAGTTGGGCGAACCCTCGTAGTAGACCAGGTCGCGTTCGGTCGGGTGCTTGAAGAAGTTGTACTTGACTCGCAGCGTCTCCACCCAGCCCCGCGACTCCCGGTGCTTCTCCACCACCATCTCCGAGGCGCTGTCGTACTTGTCCTTCAGGTAGTCCCCCAGCATGCGGAAGTCGGGCTGCGCCCACCAACACGTCTTCACCTCGCAGCTCCCTGACAGGCCGTGGCATTTGCAGCGCAGGTGCATGTGGTCCAGAATGGTCTGAGGAAACAGAGGGGACACTTTTAGAGGGACAGCGTAAAAGACAAGTAAAGGATGCAGCTGCTGCTAGTTCTTGTCTTTGAACATTACACATCCAAGGAAGCATCGATTCCAAACCCAAGACGTGAGTCGTTATATTACACACATCTTTATAAAACTGTGCTTAGCCTTCGTTTAATGACCCCATGCTCTTAGGACATCTCTATGTCATCTGTTATAATGTCCCACCGGCTGCAGTTTATTGAGGTGTCTTGCAGCTGCGAAGTTCAGAGGCGCCGTGCGGCAGATAATTCTCTCTGAAGCCGGTGACTCACATCGTGGCTGCGCCGCCGCGGGGCACATTTTACCTTTGTGTTTTCATGTTGTTGTGCTTTAACTTAACGGCTATATTTAGCTGGAGAATTCCCCCCTGACTTGGGGCGGGGGGGAGGCAGGTGGCTGGAGCGCCTATGGATGAGGCAGGGGAGTACAGGTGGATAAACTGGTGACGTCACACCGTTGAGTTTGTCATCCGGCATCACGTCCGAGAGCCCCCCCCCCCCCAAGGCTTAAAGAATGGAGCGTGAGAGGGCCAGGTGGAGAGGAGACTCATGACAGTGCTGCTTTTCACTTCGCTAATGTGGCCTCCCCGGCTGCTCCTGTGCGCTCACATCAAAGGAATGTCTTGCTGCCGTGTGGTCCCACCATTTGCCCCCCAGCAAGCAACCGGGGAGTCTTATTTTCTCCGAGCGGTGACAGCAGCCAGTGATTTTTTTTTTTTAAGTCGGCGCTGATACCCCCCCCCTCAACTCACTTCTGTTATTTGACAGGCAGGGAGTTTTTCCATCGGGATTTGAGGCATGAAAGGTGAGGTGTGTGTGTGTGTGGGGGGGGGGGGGGCAAGATGGGGTGGGAGGTGTTGCTTAGATCACTAATTAAGCAGTCATTCAAAGTCAAGAGTTTTAAGTGAAACCTCAGAAATGTGTGGACAAGTCGAATACCAAGTCCCAAGTCTTCACATGAACCTTTCAAAAAGTCTCCTGGACAAGACAGTCAGACCATTGTCCATCGTTTACTGCTTCCCCGGTTCCAGTTTGCTCCTTGTTTGAAGCAATGGAACCAGCGCCTGCCCTGCAGTGTCATGCAGCCCCTATCCCACGATCGATGGGTTGTTTTTAAACCACAAAACGGTGAGGAGAAGTCTTAAGTCGATTACGGTGGTTGCACAACCCTTTCTGATTCGACATGACGATGACCAATGCCAGGTCCGTCAAGAAAAAGTTTTCCCGTCGGCATGTTGGAGGGGCTTTTGACTGGCCTCAACTCCATCCAACACCTGCAGGACAAACTGGAACCCCCCCCCATGATGTCTCAGTGGGAGAAAACCCTTGCAGCCAGGTTCTAACCTTCCCAGAAGAGTGAAAGCTAATAGTCAATCAATGAGATCAAGTGGGTTCAATACTTCCCTTTTAAGGAGCATAATAAGTACATTCCCATTAAAAACAAAGTGTCGTTACCGTGCGCCCTGCCTCGTTGTTGTGTCGGTTCATCGCCGAGCGAGCGTCCGGGCGATTCTCCCTCGCGTCGGCAAACTCCCTGGAGACCAGCACCCCAAACTCTGCGTCCTCGCTGCAGCCGCCCCACTTCCAGCCCTCCCCAGGAGGTCCTTTGTGGTGGGAGTCGCAGCCGCACATGGTGGAAGTGCCCTCAGCGCAGGAGCGTGTCACGGCGAATGCCACGCCAGCTGAAGCTATGGCGTGGACGAACGCTGACTCTCGAGTTGCTGAGGGACAGATGGATGGAAGACAGACAGCAAAAAAAGAGAGAGAGAGAGAGAGAGTGTCAAACATGGACAAGGCAATCTTTACTCCTGCCAACACTGAGACAGCGGAAATGAAAGGGATACCTCGAGGCGGGAATCTTTTAACGCAGCATTTCAGCTTTATGCGAAAAACAAGATGCCTATAGACAAAATCTCCAGCCCTCTCTTATTACAGTGTGACCTATGTCATCGTCATCATCATCGATGAGGAAGCACATCCGACAGGGCATATGAAGGAGCCTAAGCGCAGAGTCCCTGCAGTGCCATCATCCCATTGTGGTTGTTTGAGGGAAGGTCCTAACGCTCAGCAGGATCTCAGTCGCCTCCTGCCATCCCTGAGGTGTGCTGCTTTGCATCTGGATAGTGTTTCAGGAATGTTGCCCCCCCCCCCCCCCCCCCCTTACAGCCGTCCCCGTGCGGAGCCCAAGGCCTTCTGGTGAAACCCAGCAGTGTGTCAGACTGTTGGATGGAGTTACGCCTCCTTTGAAGAGGACAGCTTATGATGTAACCGGATGCCATTGTTTCACAATCACCGCACACTTACTGCGGCTCTCGCATGACACCGCACCGCCTCTGTAACAGACAGCGGGGGGGTGGGGGGGGGGGGTGTCCTCCTGCGGTGGCCTGAGTTTATGATCGGCACACACAGTAGCTGCCCAAAGACAAGCCAGGAATTCTTTAGCGATTCTTCTGCCAGCGAGGATTCCAGGATGTAATCAGACTACTTTATATGCCAAAGACAAAGGTTTCCTGATGTTTGGCAAGAGGGCTGGTCAAATGTTCTCACCCCGAATCTGTCTGCAATTTGCATATTGCTGATGCTACAAGAGTACATTTTCAATATGCAACCGGAAGAGCCGTCGGAGAGCGCGGACCTCCGCCAAGCAGCTCATTCCCCTCGTAATTAGGTTTACACCGTCCGCATGGTGATCCGGATCATCATCAACAGGTTCTAGATTGTTCTTCGCATCTTTATACACCGACCATGAAAAAGAAAAATGAATTGGAGTTTGTATTTTTTTAATATAATTTTTGAATCAGTTAACAGAGTTTTGGATGTTAACATTTTTATATATTGACCTCATTCTGGATTCGATCCAGCTGAAATTCGGTGGTAAGATAGAGATTCCCGCCCTACAGGACTGTGTCAAATCCCATAAGCATCAGTCAATAATCAACCGAGATATTGATGAACAAAGCTCCATTGACTGCAACGTTAACACAAATTACAAAGTGATCCATAATCCACGATCTCTTCTGGATCATCGCCCAAAATGTAATTTTTCCCGGTAAGATCCCGAACATTTCCTGAAAATGTCATCTGGCAGTCTTCGGGTTCGACATCCCTGCTCACCCTGGCAGGCCCTCCCCACCAGGGGCCTGTGAGCCCGAGGCCCCTGCATCGCTGGCTGTTAGCCAGGGCTAGCACTGCTCCTGCTACCTGCTGGGCCCATCAATCCGCCTTTGTCTCCCTTGTGTCACACTGTATTATCCAGACAAAGGGCCCAGCGACTCGCGCCCCCACAGCCCCGCTCTGCCCAGAGCTGGCATTCCCCACCCCGCCCCCTCCCTCCTTCTCTACTCGCCCCCTCTGCCAACACCCTGATCTAAAACCTTATACACCACCTCAGGACCTCAACCCCCCCCCACTTCCTCCAGGCATCCACCGACGGCACCCACCGCGGCCGGTGAAGCTGGCTGGAGGTGGACGTCGTAACCTCTCCCGTCCCTAACTTTCCATTTCATCGTTCCTCCTCACATCCTTTCTTTCTCTCTCTCTCGCTTCCCAATCCCAAAGTGCACACCCGGACTAGATCGGGGAGCGATCCCCTTTCAGCGCGTTTTCATGACAGAGTCAAAAGGGCGTGTGAATGGGCCGTCCGTGGGAGCTGGACTGTGTGAGGCACGCACTGGTCTTCACGCACAGTAGGGGTTGAGCGGAGCCCCCCAGCCCTTTTCTATTGCCTGTAATCTCATTTGGCCTCCCCTCTCCCCTATTCTTTGACTGAGGAGCTTGGACTGCTCACACTGCACAGATTCCTTCCCCTCTGACATAGAGGCTAATTCATTTCCAATCAGCTCCCAAAACACAAGATTCAAAACGATTCAAAACATTCGAAAAGAAGTCGCCGACTCGGAATACAAATGTGATACTGGAGGTAAAGGTGGTACCAAAGATCCGCATCCAGCTCGCTTTCTTAACATAACCATTCTGTAATGAATTTACCTTTATCTAGCACGGGCCCGAAGATGGCCAGGTTGTCCTTGATGGTGGTGCAATTCCATCGCCGGCCCCTGAACTGGTGCTGGCATTCCTGAATCCCCAGCTTGACGCCTTCGGCAACGCTTGGCATGATTTCAATGTAGTTGCGACAGAAACGCAGCTGCTTGGGCACCAGACCAGGGATAGAGCCGCACAGGATGGGTTGGGAGCCCAGAGACGAGTACTGCTGCCCCAGTGCCAGGGACCTGTGACGCCGAAAAGGGGGGGGGGGGACACACACACGCAATACACCTATTAATAAAAAGAAGAATCACCACAACCAGTTTTTTTTAACAACATTGAACTTCTAAGCCTGTAGTCGTGACTTTTCAAAGCGATTCCAGATCTTCTGATCTAACCGATACGGGGGGGGGGGGGAAGCCCCTTGCAGGATTTCAAAGGTCTGAAAACACTTGCCTTTGCAGTACAAAATGTTCATTTGCGGTTTTCTTCTTTACCTGAATTCTTTTTTTGAGAGAGAGAGACTGACAGCGAATAGATCTGGACGAACACAGTCTATGTGGAGCCGTCCTCCTCACCAGCAACGCTGCGCCGATGTGTTTAAACAGGCATTAACCACCGCGGCCCATGATGCCAGTCACTATCTGTTTTCATTTTTAGGTGATTACTTTTAATTGCTTTCTATTTCTCTCAAGTGAGAAAACATGTTTTGCGTGGCCATGTTCGAACAAGCTTCTTGGGATGACGGGCCTTAATGGTTTCTTGGACTTAAAGGTCTTATTTATTTTTTTCTACGCATGAACGTTTCAATCACCTAAAGCAAACATACATGCTTGCTTTGCAACAGATGCGAGGGATTTGTGTGTTTTAGCGTTTTTCTTTACCGCCGTCGAGCAACGTCTCGCGCTGCTTTTTTTTTATTTTTTTTTTGCTGGAGTCTGGATGGACAACGCGGCACTGGAGGCCATGAGGGGATCACGGGGGGCGGGACAATTGACGCTGATCAGATCAGAGCGCCACTCGGGATGACCTCAGGACCCCCCGCAGGGCGCAGCCACTGACTCTGACAGATGAGTGCAGCGCAGTGCCCCACCCCAACACAAAAGTCTACATTGAAGTCACAGGGAGAAAGCAAAAATCCCCCTTTAGATAAGTCGGCAGCTCATGCGCACTTTTGCGCTCTGCATATGGTTAAATCCCCCCCCCCCTCCCCCATGCATTGTTTCTGATCTCAGGTGAGCACTGATGCAGTGTTGCTAACTCTGAACGACCAGAGGCTGAACACAATCAGCGGATTGTGCAAATCCTTAAGTTTCAGGATAATTCATTGCAGAAGCTTGAGCTATTTAAAAGGCTTATTATTATTATCCGTGTGGCCAAACAAGCATCTGCTGGTTCATATCTCAACTTGAATGCCGTGCGGCTCAATTGGATGTTCCGCTGCAGAATTAGGCCCCTCCGTAGCGCTCATCAATCTCCGTGCATGTTCCTGTCTCGGGTGAACCCGAGCAAAGGATGCCACATTAGCTCATCTGCCGGTCCCCCCCACACCCACCTACATCGCCGGGTTGCTGACATCACCCCGTCTGGTGACTGGGGTGACTAAGCGTCTAAATTACACTGTCTACCAGCGCCGTCGCTGCCCATTAATCCTCGCCATCGTGGGACGGACTGGGGTGGATGATGCCCCTCCACAGAACTTGGATTTGAACTCAACACTGACGCTCAGCTCAAAGGAAAAGCTCCACAGCCCGAGGAAGACATCTCTGCATTTAGACCACAGTACAAATCTCTGCCCACCACGCCGACGCTTTTGCACGGCCAGTGATGGAATACATTAGCAAACCGCACGGGATCTCTGCGGCGGGCATCGCTGAGTTTAGACCACAGGCTTGTGGGATCTGCCAGGCTATCGGTCTTTGCTTCCAGTGGCTGTGCCTCACTTGATCCACGTGGACAGGTGAGATGAAATGGATCTCTTTTTTTGGCTAAGCGCTAATGAGAGTCTTAACCCCAAAGGGGGTTTGCGAGGCGTATCGTGCAAACAGACCCGTGCACGCAGACTGCATGTGTGCCGTACTGATCCTGCCTGCTTTGCCCTCACTTCTGGGAAGCCACGAGCGACGTGTCTCAACCGAGTGAGGGAGCAGCAGAGGCAGAATGCCGGGGGAATCTGCTGCAGGGGATGAGACGAGCAGCGAGCAGCAGGGTTTGGCAGGTGCATGCCTGGGCAGGTCCCGTATAGGGCCTCTTCTGGCTCCGGGGGGGTTACGCCGTGGTTGGGGGATTTCTCCGTATCTAAACTGGGCTGATTTAAAGTATGACAGGCCGCTGGAAACAACAGAAATTAAACAGAGGAAAACAAAAGGATTCCATCACACACCTCGCTGAAGAGTGCAGATTCTCCCGATCAGGACGAAAACACAGTCATCAAAAACATTTCAATCAACCTTTCCCATTTTCATTTGTTTTTCTTTTTCTGTTGATGCTGATCTATTGCATCTTGGTTTTTATTTTGTCTCTGAACCATCTCAGCTCGGGTTAAGAGGTTAGTCAAGGACTCTCAGAGACCTGTTGCAAGCTGCCATTGTGGGAGATCTGCATTACAGAGGTCAGTCTGTTGCACGGCTGCACGCGGGTAAGCTTTCTTCGTGTGACAGTCTCTTAGGTCCAGAGGCACAAAATGTTCCAGGTGACACCTTTGAACCGGTTGAGTAGAACATGACGTCTGGCGTCGCCGCCTTGAGCCCGGTGGCCTCCAGAAGCAGCCTGAAGTTCACGGACAGCGCCCATATGCAGCTTTCTAATATCAATGCCATGTACTTTTATATTGAGACACTACGTAGTATATCGCCACATCCACCATATATATATATCTTGCTGCTTATTTTTAAATGAGTAAAATAAAATAAGTGAATTTCGATTTAGCCTTAGTTATTTTAAAATTTTCGTGCTTGTGTTTCAGGATCATTTATTTATGCTCACAAATTACATTTCTGCCATCTTTGGCTAATTTCTGCATTTTTCATATAGTTAGAGAAAAACTTAAGACCTTGTATTTTACAATCACAATCCATTCTTTCATGCATTGGATTCCCTGGATGACTTTGCCTACCCTTGTTGCAGGACACAAAATGGTGTAATTTCAAGACGGCATACTCCAGATAACTGTTTTCAGGTCAAGAAGAGACTAAGGATGGATGACGTCTTCCACTATACCTCTTTTGTGCAGACACAGAATTAGAGTCCCTGTCCTCAGTTAATAAAATAAGAGGATTTCCTCAGCTCTCGTGGATTTCTCATCAAATCTCCTCTCTATTAGAGCAGCATGCAAAATATTGCCCCTTAAATATTACCTTTATTTTATTGCTTCTTTCATATAATGTTTTAAATCTGCAGCTAAATCGAATAAATAAAGTAATTTGAAAAAGGATTCCGGTTCGGCGAACAAATTTGATACTGACTCCAGATTTTCTAAAAATTCTTTTTGTTTTTTTATTCCGTTGTATTAGTTATTGACGATCGGCGCCAGCCCCTCTCAAGCCGTGTCTGAACAAGTTAACGTATTTTCTTACTCGAAGCGTTAGCTTATGCTGGGCTTGTGCCTGTAACGCCGAGTCCCAACCGTGTTCTGCTAGAATTCAGGCCTCTGCAGAAACAGACTCCAAGGATATTGTTTGCAGTTTAAACTCCAATCTACCTCTAATTTACCTCTTATATGTTGACGCTGCAGCTCAACTTGTCAGATTTGCCCGGAGGACATCGTGTGTTGCTAAATGAGGCCCTGGCAGAACAGTGAGCCGAGACATGCATTGAAAACACCGGCATCAGAATTTCATTTATGAATCCCACGTCGGAGTCTGCGGAGAGATGAACGCACGCGAAGGCGAGTAAGTGGGCCATGGAAAGTTGCCGGCTTTGCCCGAGGATGAGACTTTTCCTGATGGAGGCTGGAATGCAAAGCTCCTGTCTGTGTTTTGTTGTCTTCACTCTGTCGTTGGAATACTTCTGATTTGTAATCCAACAGCTCCTGGCTGAAAATAAAATACAAAAAATACAAAAAAACAGGACCCCTGGAAAATGTTCCAGCCTGTCTTTCTTTCTACCTCCTTTGCTTCTTCTTCTTGCTGACTGCTGCAGAGAGTGCGGAGTTGGGACGAGGAGTATGTGGATGTGAAGACGGGAGATGGAACAGGGAGCAAGCTGGTGAACCTGCCTGAAAAAGCAGTCGGAGAGCGCAGACCTCCACCAAGCAGCTCATCCCCCCCCCATCCCACATGGATGATCTGGATCATCATCAAAAGGTTCTAAATTGTTCTTTATACACCAACCACGAAAAGTAAAAGGGAATCAGAGTTGATTTGTATTTTTAACTGAATTTTGATTGGTTGCAAATCCATTTTTTGTTTGACAAAAAAATGTTTGTGGTAGTGAGGCTTCGGACGCTCCTCCCCTAAGCGAAGCAAGCCTCGATACACGCTTCCCGGAAACACACCCTTCATTACTCGGCGCTCGCTTCGAAAGCCTCGGCACATCTCGTAACATCCCCAGTGATGGGTCGACGAGGCCTCGTGAAGCGTGTCGGCACGTCACCAAACTGTATCGATACGGTGTCAGTACAGTGGCGCAAAATACTGCAATACTGATGTAATGACCTAGTATAGGCTACAATAATATAATTTTAGTAATTAAGTAAAGTTTCATATTGTATTATTTCATATCTTAATTCAAGTTTCAATCTCTTTGATATCTTTAAACAGTGAGACTCTTGACAAAGCTTTATTTGTGATATTTCATTTTTCATTTTTAATGTCATTCTTAATTTTTGTGTGACGTTTGAAATTATGATGTCATAGCTGCAATGTCAAACTTATAGGACCCGAAGGATGCTGTTACATAATATACATTATATATTAAATGCTGACCGGATGCCGACCGTCGCTTCCTTTCCACGCCGCTTCAGTTATTTGCTCGGTTGACCCGATTGATCTTGAGGCCTTTGGCCTAACATAACGATGGCCGAAACATCCTCTTTTTTGAAAAAAGTAAAAGAACGTGTTCATTCTTGCAGAATGCTATTTTTGAAGGATACTTAATGCACAATCCACTGATTTTAAACTTTAGTACTGTATCATGTGTAAACAATACCGACTCAGTATTGGTGCCTTGCAAAGCGCACATAGATCGTTTTCCACTACTTTTTCTGGATCATTTTGCAGATAAGAGGTTTTGCGTTTCGGCCATCGATAAGCTACTCCCTGTGCATCAGAGCTCCTGCTAGCGTGTGCAACAAGCCTCTGGCGTGAGATCAGCCAGGTAGTGAAGACGAGACATTGTCAGTTTGCACCTCCGCACGTGTCCCCTAATGATCTCATCGCCCCTGCAGGCTGTTGCTGTTTTCCCTTTGAGGAACTGTCCTGGGCTGTGTTTGAATGCAGAGCTTAATAGCTGTGCACCAGGGGACTTTGTCATTTGCTACAAGCGCACGTTGCACGGCCCTTTGATGGTGGTGGTGTGGTGTGGGGGGGGGGGGATTAGGACTCGCCCTCGCTGCTTTGAAATACGCCACTCTCCTTTGAACCGCTCACCTAGCTGTGGTTTGAATGTCATCCCAAATGCCTGCTGACTGAGAACGAGCCTTTGAACGTTTTGTGAAGTCACACGTTGGATCAGCGCATGAAGGTTTCTCTCTCTTAGTGGAGGGCTGGTGAATCTTTGTTCGCTGTGAGAGTCAGTGGTGTTTAGATGCATATATAAAACACTTTAAAGTGTTTCCACCCGGACCTACATCGCCTCGTAACGGCCCCGATGCCTGGCGCTACCGGCTAAAGGCTACGGTTTAGGACTTATTTCTTTAAAGAGCATTTCCTCCCTTGTTTCCCATCCTGATCGATGTCTCTCTCTATGGAGACACTTCTCTTGGGCTTCAGCCTGATATTTCCTTTGACCCCGTCCCGACGGCAGCCCTTTAGCCATTCATGATGGAACCCTGAAGTTCCTTATGAATGACATTCTTCTGGACTTTCCTGCTCTTTTCTCCGCCTTCCTCTGCACCGTTGAGAATAATACCCAAACATCCTTGATCTTTTCACACGGGGGGGGCGGCAGACGGAGGATTTAGCCGCGGTAAGAATCATTTAAAGAGATCCCTTTACCAATGGTAGGGGTTTTTGGGGTTTGAGACTGAATTGAAGTTTGGGGGGGGGTCGCAGTCAGATAATGACATTCCTGAGACCCAGCGATGGACTCCAGAGCCCCATTTAAGCTGCTCAGGTTGAACTGGAAAGGTCTGTGTGTAGACTGGGCGGCGGGTGAACCTTTGCTCGAGATCTTTCCAGAGGTTTATTGATTCCCAAAACTTCCACAAGTGCTGCTTCAAACAGCGGATAATTTCATTCAGGAAGATGAATGAGGGCTTTAATTAAATAAATCATGTTAAAATCGGATCACTAAAATATAGTATTGCGCAGAATCAAAAGATTCATAAAACAATGTAAATGTTGTATTTATTTTTTTGGGCTTTCTTTTCTTGCTTATTGTCCCTGTGTTGCAGCATGAAGGCAAACACCTGTGACTTACTTGTGCAGCAGTGATTGAATATTTTTAACTGCCTCCTATTGCTTATTTTTCTCAATCAGATTTCCAATAACGTATCGCCTTAATAAAAGTTTTGACTCACAGCGGCAAGGCTCAAACTGAAATGGTTTGCTGCCAGTCATTCTGACAGTTGATTGATTAATTAAGTAGAAAAACGGAAGCTAAAAGGCGACACCTTATTGATTTCAAGCCACGCAGAAAGGATGACATCACCAGGTACCCGACCGTTCGACCTGTGGGTTGTGTGCGATCGGAACCCCCTCGAATGCCATCCAACTGTTCCTTATTTCCAGTCTCGCCGCACCAGTCGTCGCCCCCCCCCCTGTCTAGCCGCTACTACCACCCTCATCTTCGTCGATGCGTATTTTGCTTATTGCTGGGGGGGGTGGTTCTGTTTTTGTTTTCAACAACCCCATCTTGTAAAAAAGCGGTGCTGCCAAGTCATAAAGCAGTCAGAACTCTTCTTCCCTCCAGCCTATCCCACCTCTTTCTGGAGAATTTATGGCCGGGCCCTCGCCCCTGAGACACAAATCAAGAGGAAGCCTTTCCCGGGCCCTTCGCTGAAACCCGGTACCCCCCCCCACCCCCTCGTTTTGTCTTTCGGAGACAGCGTCGGACACCGCGGGGTGAAGCCACTGACAAGTGCGTCTGACACCCATTTCTCACCACCTTGTCTGAGTCACCTGGAGCTACGGCTCGGCGTTTTCATCTTCCCGCCCTCCCATTAACCCCTCCAAACCCGGCCCACGCTTTTCGAAAATGCGCTGCCCAAATCAAAGGTGGC
Source organism: Brachionichthys hirsutus (assembly GCF_040956055.1). Lineage (NCBI taxonomy): Eukaryota > Metazoa > Chordata > Actinopteri > Lophiiformes > Brachionichthyidae > Brachionichthys > Brachionichthys hirsutus. The sequence goes on from NC_090917.1 coordinate 2,265,898, forward strand.
GCGCGCATTGTTGAAGTTCGAACATTATACCGGTGTCATGTAAGCTCCTTGAACAGAACAGCTGCAGGTAATTCACAGGCGAAAAGAATCCCGGGCTCTTTGTCACTGTTGGTCTGATGGTTTGCTGCAGTCCGCCCCCCCCACCCCCCATTAGCACTTCAGCCCTGTGGCCTGTGTGCTTGGCAGCTGCCGGCTCCTGTAAATGAAAAGCAGAAGACGCACCGTGGTTTGGGCAGCGCTACGGTGGGACCACATGCCAGTTTGGGCTACTAAAGGATTTGCTTGGTGTGCCAAGAGAGCTTTTTTGTTGCGCGCCTACGGAAACATCTTCAAAATAGAAGCTTTTTATTTTATATAGAGGAGACCGGGAGACACGAGGTGAGCTGCATGAAGCTGAATTTGAATTGAGATTAAAAAAAAAAAGAAAAATAAGAAATTTCATTTGCCGGTGATAATATAACAAATACTAAAAATAAAAACCCTGCGGCTCCTAAACACAATATCTCCTGATAAATCTGGGGGTTGAAAAAGCAAAATGATACACGAGGGAGATTAATGGCATCTCATACCCCCCCCCCCCACTGTGACAAACCTTAATATTTGTCATGTTTTTAAAGTGATATGCAACTTTGTGTGTGGAAAACATATCTATATTTTTGAAATTCAATGCATGACCAGCATCACCCAGTGAGTCCCAAAACAGGTCAGGTTCAATTCACAGCATGCTTGGAGGCCAGCGGCTTCAACCGTGACACACAATAGCAAACAAAGCCAAATATAGCGAACTCAGTCGTCTGTCTGGATCTATCGAATCGCGATTTCTGCTTTCCTATCAATTCTGTTTGTGCATAAAGTTAGACATCGATTTATAAAGCGTTTTTAATGCTTTCTTGAGTTTTGGTTCGTAGCACCATCGCTGTCGTTTGTCCTTCTGCCATATCCACAAATGCATGCATTAATGAAAGATCGCACCGATTTACGCCGTTGTGTGGAAACATCTCGCTCAGAGCTGTTGACAATCAGCATGACAGCACGAATGCGCTCGATAAAGAGCCGTGCGTTTTGTACGATCTAATGGCTTTCAAAACTCCAAAAATTTGAATCCTCTTTGCATCACAACATTCTCCAATTTGATAAATAGACCTGAGAGTAGAGGGGGGGGAAGAACGGCGAGGCTTTTCCGTTACACTAGTATTTGAGGTTAAGATTCTTTGGACTGGGCCGGAGAACATTTTTTCCACGCAGTCAACTGAAAGTGCACATTCTGCCCTCTCCGAAATGATCGTTTGACCAAAAACACTCCTTTTCCTTCATGTGCGACTGCAGGATCTGATGCTGAAAACTCTGGATTTGTACTCACCACCAGATGGGATAGCCTCCAAGCACCCGTGAACTGGACAAGCACACACACAGCAAATATCCAATCAGATACAAATCCATGAGGTAAGCCTTTGCAGTGTGCGTGTGAGAGTGTAAATGGATCAATATATGGAACTCCCAGCAGGCAACGAGGAAGACGAGCTTTCAGGGCAGCTTGAAATGATATTGGAAAAAAATATATAACAATCTTCCTCCTGTTTTCCCCCCTTCTTTGAGTCGGGGCAGGAAAAGTGTGTCTGTCTCCTAGTAGTTAAGAGAATAAGTGTCTCTTCCACACATGCACATACACTCCTACCCGTCTTTCCCTCCCTCCCTCTCTCCGAGGTTCTTCCCTAAGGTAGATATCTTTTTCTCTCTCTCTCTCTCTCTCTCTCTACTTTTTTCTCCCTCAGGATGCCTCATCCACAGGCCCAATATTAAAGTGGTGTTGGTGGCAGGGTGTGTGTGTGTGTGTGTGTGTGCGGTGGGGGGGGGGGGGTTCGGAGATGTCAGCTGGCAAGCCAATCACAGAAGATGGCCTTAGGTTACGAAAAAAAAATTATTATTCGTTCCCATCTGTCAATCACCCGCCACCCCCTGGTAATGTGGAAAAGAAAGGAAAGAGTGAAAGGAGGGAGGGAGGGAGGGAGGGACCGATGGAAAAGGTAGAGAGGAGTTCTTACTCAACTTGTTTCATCCGTGATCGCTGGGGGAGGGGGGGGGGGTATAAAGTGGCTGGAGGTAGGTGAAGGGATGCGGGGCCGGTGTCTCCGCGGGCAACCGTGCAGGGTCCTCACGCTGGGATGCATATATTGACACATTGATTTTACATGCACATCGCTGCCACCACTCACTGGGACATGTACAGTGAATTTTCGACATTGTTGACCGCCCATCCCACTAGGGGGGGCATAAAGGGGGCACAATAAAGCCATAAACTGTAGCGGTGCCTGGAACCCGGCATGCAGGGGTTTATATGCCTGAGCGGCCCAAAGGCGACACAGTTTACATCAATACTATTGTCATTCTGATGGGCTGTGGGGCGAGCAGCCGTGGGACGGGACAGGATTGGGGGGGGGCAGATCGAGAGAAGGAGGAGGGTGGGGACACTTGTAATAGACTTAGCCCGAAGTAAATCCACACACGAGGAAACTGATGGGGACGAATACACAGAGATCAAACGGCCGCAGTGATGCCAATCTGCTCCGGAGTTTTGTCTTGAAGGATTCTCAGTCGTTCATCGCAGAGAAAGCGGCGAGGTCACGATAGGTCAAACGGAAATGTTTATTGATTCCGTCCAGATTTATTATCGGAAGTTACGGGCCACCATTCTGCTGTTGCTGGTCTAATGCAAATAATTCTACTGAGTTAATTGTGTAGTTAAATACCCCAGTTGCCTCTAATGTGTGTTTCCTGTTGAGAGGGGGGGGGGGTGGCTCCAGGGCATGAGTGAGCCCGGTGTTCTAAGGAGGCTGGAAGGTCGCTCAGCAGGGGGTGGGAGCATGCACTGTGCAGAGAGGAGGCTGAGAGCCCATCGAAGAGACAGAGAGGGAGCTCCATGACCACAGTCTGGAGGTCAGTACTGGAGTGCCCCCCCCCCCCCCCCCCCACACACACACACTACACCCAGCCCTTCTGTTTTATTCCCCCATAACAATGAAGGTAGGCAAAACTGGCAGCACTCGACCTACCGCCCTGTTTGAGCCGGGACAGGGGGGGGGGGGCTCAATGTGACAATAATTGATAGATATCTTTGTGAAAGATGTGTGAGGCCTGCTCTGCAGCCGGCCGTGGTGGGGAGTCTTCAACGCTCCCCCCAATGACGAGAACTTATCAAGATGCGGTTCGCCATCGCAGCGCTGACAATGAGGAAGGTCTGTTTTCCATCAGCGACATTGTTGCGGTGCCGCGGCATCGTCAGAAATGTGCCGAGCTCAGCTCTGGGCCTTGGATATGATAGCTGCTGCTAAGGAACAACAGACGGGGTGTGTGGGCCAGAGATGGATGGGGGGGGGGGGGAGAATGTGACAGCGGTCTCGGTGCAGGCGAGGCAGCCGGCCTGCGGTCGGCGTCTGAACAACGACCGAAACCGCCTTTCTCAGGTCGCGGCCACAAGCTGCAACGGGAGCTGTCTGGGAAGACGACGGCGATTAAGGTCAAAATGACGGAGGCCTGATCAGAAAACGCAGAGGAAGGCCTCGGCATGGCTGCATCAGCAGGAGGGGGAGGGGTCCCCTACCGGGCCGGTTTCTACGGTGACCTGAGAAAGGCCGTAACCAGGTCCGGCTCTTTCTCAGGCCTAATCAGCGTATTAACACAAAGAAGGACATGTGTTCGCTCCCCCCCCCCCGCCCCGCCCCCACCCACCTACTCAATCTGACCGGCTTGGCTGAACACAGGCAGCCAATAAAACCAGGATTAGGAGGGTATCTACACACACTGGGCTGTAGCGAAAAAGTTCCCGAACACGCCCAATCCCTCCCCGCTCCCGAAAGAAACTTCTTTTCATCATTCTTCTCCGTCTCTCACTCCGAACCATCTTTGGTTTTTATTCCACTTTCTCCCATGTTCATGTCCTCCCTTTGCCTCTTTCCTTTCACGGCCCCACCGCCCGGTTAAGCTGCAGACAATAGGGCATCCAGAAAACGCTCATTTTGCCGGAGCCGTTTTTGAACAAATTTAACGCTCCTCTTCACACCTCGCAAGATGGAAACCATCAACCCGATGGTGAAGTAACTGCCTTATCAGTTAATACCAGATAGCAATGATAAAGCTGTCTGTACAGAAAGTGCATTGTGTTTACTCTCTTGACTTGTCTGTGGAGGCCTTGCTAATGCGTCCTGGAAATGGGATCGCCTCTAAATGACAATATGACAAAGATGACCCCCCCCCCCAATAGACCTTTTTCATTAGGGCAGCATACACTTGATGCGTCGGCCGTGAGAGAGGAGAACCACTGGTGAGTGTCAGCGAGGTTTCACAGGGAAGAGCCCCGACCCCCCCCCCCCAGCGGTCTTCAGCCGGACACTGAGGCGGCCTAATTAAAGGGCCCTTAAGCCCCAAAATGTGCAGCGGTGCAGGTTGAAGGTGGCGGGGGGCTCTGCCGAGAGAGACAGAATTCATGGCACTTGTAAACAAGGGGGTCCAGGACAGAGGGACATAAGAGGGCTATGTGCCAGAGACTTTGTTCACACAAAATGAAGAGTCAACAGCCTCCCCATCCCTCACCCCTCTTTAGCCAGCCCCCCTAATAACCACCTTCTTCAGAGGAGCTGCAAACACAATGGCGTCGGACTCCCCTTCTCTTGCTCTCAATCACTAACGGGACAATGAGGAGGAACCCTCCACCCCACCGCCACCGCCCTTCTGCCCCTCCCCGACTCCCCCAAACAGACACTTCTTTTATTGAAATTCTTTGGTGTTCTAATCCTCAGCTTCCTCCGGGGGCAATAATGGACTCCCCGCGTCAGCCTTTTCCAGCGGGGCTATCATCCAAGCCGGGCCTGGGTCACAAGTCCACCTCTTCTATTGGAGACAACTGCCCCAGCAGTGTCATTCCTGCCACATCCAGCCCCTCTATACGAGCCAAGCGAGCCCCCCGGTCCACCTCAAGGGTCATGAAAAACATATTGTCCTTCTGGCTTCACACAGATCACACAGATTCAGAACTCGTGCAAACGATGAATGTAGATTAAGCTGCTTATTTAGAAAGGTCAGATGTTGCTTTAAATCTAATTATTTTTACTAGAGGTATGAAACACATCTTAGTGTCAAACAACATCACCATGAAATTAAATTAAATTCTAATTCGAATGGAAAAAATCTCAACAAAAACTGCACATTTGAACTTTTTAAAAAAAACATTTTTGCTTTATTAAATCGGTGATCTGATTGCGTTGACCAACACCAAAGCTTATTATGCAAATATGGGAATAAAGCGATATCTTTACTGCACTGCGTCTGTGCTGGGTGGGTGTTGAACTGCACCGACTCCTGGATGGCAGCAGCTCACAGCATGTTACCGGTGACATCTGCTGGCCAAACAGTTGGACGCTCTTTACTGTCAAATGAATTGTGAAATGCCTTGACAGCATAAAATATAATTTACAATTAAGCAATGAAATACTAATGTTTGCGACAAATAGCCATCTGAGAAAACAACAAAATTGTTAATGACATGCAAGAATCGAAAATACCTAACGGCTGCTTTCATTGATGGAACTGATGCAATGAAATAGTCTAAATCAGGTTTTTATTATTAATGCATTAATTAATAATCATATAGTAAACATCCCATGCCTTTTATTCAGGAACGTGTTATTATTTTTGCACAACAGTCACTTGAAACGTGTTATTTATGTAACTGGAAGGACTCGGACTTCAGAAAATCTGCAGCGTTTCTCACCATCAAATACATCCATGACATTACATCTGCATGCATCATTACTTGGACGTCTCCCCAGGTCTGTTTTTATCCACGTCATGGATTTGACCATTGTTCCAGTGCCAGCGGTGATCTCACAGTAATGTCATCCATAGTTTGCATTTCAACAGAGCTCTAGGTTTACACAGCGAATACAACTATAGCGCCCACGGCTATATGAACATATGAGAGAGTCCGCTGTCTGTCGGCCAAACTGGTTTCTTGCCACTCATTGCGGGGGCGCTCATACAAACAGCGGGTGTCACGTAACATCGCATGCCAGTAGAACACAGATGACCCCTTTGGCCTCAGGCTATAGTGGGCCTAACTTAGTGTTAGAGCTTATCTTGTGATCTAGAACATGAAACTGTTGATCTTTGTTTTTGGGACCAGAGTATCAGCCCCTTCAGTCAGTTCTTGTTGCCTCTGGCAAGTTCTCCTCTCACCTTGGTGAAGCATGCAGACAAGGGGCCTCCTTTTGTACTTGGGTATGAAGTGCAAACCAAACAGGACCACAGGTAGTGGCTGCACTAATCAATCAGAAATGAGTATTCATGATTTAACATAATAATAATATATATTATAGCTGGGAAGAGTTATTTTATTTTTAACCATTTCATATATTTGGGCGCTCTGGAACTGGTTAGCAAGCTGAGCAGCAATAAATCAAGATTGTATGATTTGTCATAAAATTTGAAGGATGCAGTCCTGGTCATTAGAGGTGAGGATGATCAGTCTGAGTTTTGCTTTGGGAAACCACAAAGTTGAAATTTGTGGTCTGAAATGCCGACAGCTATAGGATGGATAGTCGTGGTGATCACAGGAATTTTGAACTCTATTTTACAACCAAAGTCATGCAATACTTTAAATCCTCTCATTTGACTAAACTCTACTTTAATTTGTACAAATTAGCAGATGTTAACTCGACGGCAAGATGGTAAATGGTAAATCATTTTATATAAATATTACACGTGAAAAAGAAGAAGAAAAAAGCAAACTTAATGAGAATACAAACACATTGCATGCAAAAGTATGAGACAAAAGACATTTCTGTTATGTCATAAAAAGTAAATTATCATTGTTGCGTCATTTTTAAAAAATAATTTAATTTTGCCCATTTGTTTTTACTGCTCTTCCACCGCCGTGACGTTAGGGGGCGTAGTCTACAAACTTCCAGCGCATTAGAATGCGTTTTCGTCATCCTCGATCACGTGACGTAAACAAACCAATCACAGAAGAATACGATGAGTGGCCCTCAGAACGGATAGCGGTGACGCTACGTCACGAACTCTGCTGTGTTGTCACCAGCTGTTGTCTGGAGGACGAAGGAAAAGTGGCTTGATTGTTTTGCTTGCTAGCAAACCGTACCTCCGCGTTTGGAGCCGAAAGGGACTTATTTGACGACCGATGGAAACGCCGGAGCCTCGTCGGCGCCTTGGTGGTAATATCGATTACATAACGGATCGATGAAGCTGTGATAAAGGACTAATGCTAACACAGAAGCCCTCTTTCCCTGCTGTGAGTCTAATGATGTGTTTTACTTTAGTTAGGGGTAGTAGCTAGCATGCGTTGCTATCCTTTTGACTGGTAATGCTAGTTTTGCAAACACGTTACGAATAAATTTAGCGAGAGCTGCACGTGAAGGCCACAGCAGAATGTTGGGCTCTGATTGGCTGGCAGGTAACGTTAGATGTGATGGGATTAAAGCACAGTCACCTTTTAATCCGTTTATTGGATCATGTTGACGCAGCTTCCGGCTTCATTTTGTGCAGAACTGCAGTTGCATTCATCATTTATTGCCCCAAAATCACCATTTAATGTAAATCAGGACGTTTTCTTCATTTCTAATGATTATTTTCCTGCTTTTATTGTGTGTAAACATCAGAATTTACAAGGATCATCTAGACGAGAAGGAAAATGGCTATTTTAAAAAGCCTAAAGTGATGCTATTCATAGCATGGCTAATGAATCTTAAATTGTTGCCCAGCCTTACGTTGACCCATCAATTTAAATGTACCAGCTTGTGTTTGGACCAAGATACGAACGTAATTAAATTTGACCGCACAGTTCGAGTAATAAATAACCCTTATCTGTTCTCTCTTACAGCCGCACGATAGTCACGCCAGCTGGGCTCCGTGTCTCTGCGCCGCACGACGGACAGAGAGCTTTTGAAGCGCGCCGCCATGAACGTGGGGACAGCCCACAGCGAGGTGAACCCCAACACCCGCGTGATGAGCAGCAGGGGGATGTGGCTGTCTTACATTCTGGGCATCGGCCTCCTGCACATCATCCTGCTCAGCATTCCCTTCGTCAGCGTGCCCGTGGTCTGGACCCTCACCAACCTCATTCACAATCTGGTTAGTGGAGGAGGAGGATGCCCACGAGGCGCCGCAGATTCCTTTTGTGTGGCCTTGTTGTAGTGGGATGGGGTGAGGGACGAATGTTCTTTGTCAGTAAAGCGGTGCCAGTAATGATTTCAAACAGCATTTGATTTTCTAAGGTGCATCAGAAACTTTCGGTCTCCCCGTGAAAAGCAAAAAATATCAACTCCAGCAGGATTTTATCTCCGGAATGTGTTCAGTATTTGTGGTTGGGGTGTTTCGCTGGGAACGCTGGGATTAGCCGCGCATTGTTCGTGGACTTCCTGGCATGATTTGGGGATCTTTTTCCGGTAAGACAGAACTCCTTTATTGTCTCTCGCACTGCAGAGCATGTACCTCCTGCTTCACACGGTCAAAGGGACGCCATTTGAGACCCCCGATCAGGGAAAGGCTCGCCTCCTGACTCACTGGGAGCAGATGGACTACGGCGTGCAGTTTACAGCCTCGCGCAAATTCCTCACCATCACGCCCATTGTCCTGTAAGTGAGCCTCCGAACCTTCGGTTGTGTGACAGATAGAGGGGGTCCGCGGCCCGTTAAGGAAAAGTTCCTCCTGCGTGGTGACGTCAAATCTCAGGTAGCTGTGATGTAAAGAGGACCTGAAAGTGACGCCCACCGGCGGTGACTTCATTTGCGGCGTCTTGATTAGTCTTCCTCCCCAGCTGATTTGATCCTGTCGTTCTGACAGAACCGGTCCAAACTTTTACCCTCAAGTCATTTATTTTGTTACCATTGGCAGATCCGTGTGGGGGAAAAAAAGGAGGACTTTTCAAAACAAACGGGATTCATCGCGTACCCTTATTTCTGAGCCGCTCCCTCATTAGTCGAGCTCCACACGCTGTTGAGGGACCCGGCGCCCGCAGCATTAGCCCCTTGCAGCTTTAATGCCCCGCTCCGTCCTTATTAACCTGCGGAGTTCGGTATACGGGAAGCGCTGTGCTTCCCCGCGGTTGAATTTTTCATTTATTTTTGTCAGCCCTGAGCTGTTTTGCTCTTGTGTACTTTTTACGCACTTTATTTCCCCAGAGCTGCTATTGGTGGCCAGCGCCAAACGGGAACGGAAGCGGTCAGGCTCTGGCTGCAGGCGGGGACGCTGCACATCTGCAAAAGTTCCCCGAGCTTTTAATCGCATGTCTTCACTTCACCGAGAACAGGATGTGCGATCTCTCCCTCTAAGGGCACAAAAAAATAAAATTAAAAAAAGAATCCCTTCTGAAAACGCGTTTTGTTATTTTGCCTCAGATGAAGTAGTGCTTCTCTGTAGACGCGGTTCTGCTTTATCTCCATGTTCTCCTATCGGAGAGCTTTTTTTGAAACCGTCCCACGAATAATAAGTGAGTTCTGTTAAATACTGCTGGTTAGATCCTCTTCTCTTCTTTATCCGATGCAGGTACATACTAACCAGCTTCTACACCAAATACGACCGGGTCCATTTTGTGGTCAACACCGTTTCCTTGCTCACCGTGCTCATCCCCAAGCTGCCCCAGCTGCACGGCGTGAGGATCTTTGGGATTAATAAGTACTGACAAGGCGGAGCCCCCCCCCCTCCCCCCACACACACACGCACACACACAAACACGGACAGCTGAAAGCACAAAACAGTGTCTGGCCTCCCGTGATTTGGCTGCAGGTCCTTGAGGATCCGCGACTCTCTGGCTCTCGTTGAGCAACGCTCTAAATGAAGCCAGCTGGGGATGCTCTCATGGTACCGAACCCCAGAGCACACACACACACACAAAAGACGATCCCTTGTGTGTGTTCTAATGATTCTCCTTTGAGATGGACGTTTTCCACACACTTTGAAAAAAAAAAAAAAGGGATCTTTCTGCCCGCTTCTGCGGAATCGACATTTTGTTGTGCCAGTGAGAGAAGACGATCTAATTTTACCTGTGTTTTGTGCCATTTACACCAAGTAAGCGGTAAGGCAGTAAGCTCTCCTGTATCTGTTAAGCCCCCCCCCCCCACCAGGAGTTTCCTCTTTCTGGATGTTTGTGGGCTTCGAGGAGAATAACAGCGCTCTAATGAAACATTAAGGGACCCCTGCAGCGCAGCAGAGAACGGAAACCACAAGGTTTTATATTCACAGTTGGGATTGCTCGTGTGTTTTCTGCTCCTGCCCTCCTGGTTTTGAGCCTCCTGCATGTAGGAGAATCTGAAGACGAGAGTATTTTAGCTTCATCGTGACACGGAAACATTTCATGTCCTAAAAACTCACCGACAAGGGAATGTTAACAGAAACATTAACAATGTGAGGAAATCGGTTGAGTTCTGTTTGCCATTTATTGACTCCAAACGATCCTGATTTGATCGTAACAAGCGGAAAGTGTTTTCTGTTGTTGCAAAGTTCACACAAATTTGTGTGATTTTCTTCTTCGGATTGAGAGGAACTGCAGATATTCTGGAGTTTGTGCTGAAGGGATTATTCTGCGTTACGGCGCTGCGTCGCATTAAGGTTACGTCTACGTCAGTGTTATTTAAAAGTGTTACGTTTTTACATGCAGTGAAAATAAGTCTAGATATGTTTCCTATTTTAGATTAGCCCTCGGCCTTCTCTCAATGAGCTTCACGAGGTCGTCGCCTGAAATGTTTCCACTTCGCAGGTGAGCCTTGTCGAGGGTTCCTATCGGGCCAGGAACCGTCGGTTGTGTTGTGCAGAGGTCACGTTGGTTACACACTGGTAGAATCCACACCTCCAGGCTGTGTGGGGGCAGTTTGACCCAGATGGGGGGGATGGTTTCGGGGTGAGATGGACCGCAAAAGGCCTAACAAGTGTCTGCACCTCCTGGGGATCCTTCACGACTGGGACCATTTCAGGTGATGACCTCACGATGCTCATCCAGAGAAGGCCCGGAGGACCCAAAGCTGTGTTTGTTATAGTCACAACGACAAAGAAGGCCATGAAAGGAGGAGCCGTGTCCAAACGTCGGACGGGTAGTTTACGTTGAGGATGTTCTGTTTGTAACCGGGTTAGAGGTCATGAACACCGCGGATGTGAATCACGACAAACATTTGAAGGAAATCTCAGCGTGATCTTCTGTAAAAGTGCTCAACCCTGAAAATACAATATTTTTCCAAGTGAAACGCAATTGTGTTTGAGGTGTTTTTTGTAAGATGCGATCCTTGCACCTTTCGCTGCCGGCTGATCCCGATCCCGTCCGGTCGGTGCGTGGTCGGTCACACGACACCGGTGGCCTGTTAATCGTTAAGGGAATCGATTACTTGAATGCACATTAATGGAACACAGATACCGACGTGATGCGTGGTTGCGTTTATGAGGCGAGCAGAACATCCTGCCTCAGAGCGGACGCCAAACAGAGTTTATTCCGCGCTGTGTGATTCCAGCCTTGTGCAATGCTCAGCTTCTAACATTTAAACCAGGCTGAGGTCAGCGTTACGATTCTCCTGCTGACGTTTGCAGAGCTTTTCTTCACGCCAGTAAACAACTTGTATGGTGATGAAACTCCTCTCTCTTTCAAGCAACCATCGCCCGGCTTAAATGAATCATATCCTGTGCCATGCGGTTAACATTTCCAGCATATAGTGCGCAATAATGTATGGATATTGCTGTTGAATTATGTAGATTGCTCATATTATTCCTGATAAAAAGATGATGTAGTGTTTTAAGGATCATGCACACGGTTTTAAAACCACTGTATTGCTACAATTATAACGTGTCTCACCAGCAGGGGGCAGCAAACTGCTTCCTGTGACCTTAATCAGAGGCGATGTTCTCTCTCTATAAATAGAAATTCTGCCCTCAAGGGAGACATTTTTTTCTCTCTAGCCTTTTTTGTCCAGAGGTTCCCCCCAGTCTCCTAAGACGTTTTCATTCTCGCTCTCGCTGAGACGGTAATTGCATGACCCATTAAAGGCAGGGATCACATTAGAGGAAGATGCTTCGGTGAGTTAAAATGATGGTAGCTGTGTCCATTCGTCCACGTCCACACTTTGTTGTATGCAGGAATAGTAATAGTAACTAATTACTCCTTGTTTTACTCAAGTACACATCTGCTTTATTTGGGTATTTCCATTTAATATGCCACCTTCTCCTGCTCTAATTCATAGCCACATTATATTCTGCCATTTTTTAAAATATAAAACACAACAGCTATCTCATTTATAAATGCAATTTATCAGTAAATAAAATAGTTAAAATTATCTCCTGCTTCAGCAAAATATCTAATCAAATACAACCAACCCTCTTTCCTATTTTCTTTCCTTTCATCGTAACTCCTGTTTTGTCCGCATTAAAAGTTTGAGCTGACCCCGGGTGGGCGAGCATGTCTTATTTCATATATGATGAAAACAATGTCACAAGGCTGCCATACAACCAGAAGCAGCATTCAATATGGATGACGGCCTCGCCAGAAAGGCGGCGCCGCCCATCCATACCCTTAGCAACCGCGAGAACACGCGGTGATGCCATTTACTCAGATTGAAGAGTTGAAATATGCATGCCCCGTGTTCCAAGGCGCCCGCAGTGCACGGAAGCAACAAGAATGAGATGAAGCCATTGATTCGGTTCGCCGCCCTCCCCCTGCTGTGAGGCTGACACAGTTAAACCTGATAATAATGTGCCTAATCACGGGCGCTGTGCGTTTCGTGTTGGAGGGAACAATGAGGAAGGGTTACTGTACGGAAGCAGTTCGCTAAAAATAGAACTAGGATTAGATAAATTAGTTATGAGCTCTGGATCACCCCCACAGGGGTCTTTGAGCTGGCTGAGAAAGCCGGAGGCAGGACGGGAAGGGTCCCCTCAGCTGCCACTGAAATGAGGCTCTCGGAGAATACTGCCAGAGTATTGTAGGCCCTTCTGTCTTCATCTGTGCAGCGTTCAACTCGGGATGGTGTCCAGATGAAGCGGTTAATTAGACGACTGTCTGTGGCAGCAGGGCAAGGACCCAGGGCATGACCCTGGGTCCTTCTCCCCTCCTTCCTCCTGTGTAGCCGCCTTCTGGTGGGCAAAAAAACATCCACGTCATTACTGCAAGAGGAAGTAGAAACATCACACATTTTTAAAAAGACATTCTGAATCCGGATCTGCATCTGAATCCACCCGACAATAAGCTGCCGCTTGATTATTGATCTGTGATCATCTCTGGAGAACATTCGGTCACACCTTCGGGTGCAAGGCTTTGGAGAAGTGTCACAGAGCCCAGGCTGATTTCCTCTTTAGTGTTTCATCTGGATGATGAGCAGCTTGTGACAATGAGCCGTCTGCAGGGCAGAGCTCGGAGCCATCTCACAAAAGCGACTTCCCGCCTGATCTATGGCAGGAAGGACCCTGTGAATATTCATAGATTGTTCTCGCCTTGCATTATTAACACACTCATTCCACGCAACGCTGAGATTTATGAATGCTCCGTGGCAGCTGGAGTTTTTAAAACATTAGAATGTTCCGCTTGCCACGGTAGTGCTTTATCAATAGAGAGAACATTCCAGAAATGCAATCATAAATAAAACATCTCTCAACCTCATGAGACGGGCCTGATTAGCTTTAGCTTCAGTGCAATTTAGCGCTGTGCTGCTGGGTATTAAACCATGACTAAATCTGAAAAATCCTAATTCATTACCCAGGGCTTTCTGAGCATTTTACGCCAGCTTTATGGTAGCTTTTTGTTTAATTTCCCCCTCTACGAGGACATGGAGCGTGTAGAGAGAGTGTGTGTGTGTGTGTTGTGCTTCATTATCTTTATGCATGAGTGGAGTTGGGGAAAGAGGAAGGGAGGATGGAGGAAAAAAGATACTGAGAAGTAATGAGAAAGGTGGGCGTGATCGATATCCATAAATATTTGGCCCGAGATGGGACAAACCCTGGGCGTGTGAGACATCGCATCGTTATAGGATCTAAAACAGATCAAATAGGTCAGACATATAACGAACTTGCACAATATTCCTCCAGTCGTTCATGAAACGAGAGCGGCTGTTTGTCATGTGGAACACGTTTCAGAGCAAACCATAATATAACCCAGCTGGGTGGTGACACAATATCTCCGTTAAAGCCAAGCGACGCTCAGAAACGGTGATAAATAAGCCGAGCGGCGGCAGAAAGCTGATTTGTATTCCATCAGCACTCAGGTTTTACAGTTTGGTCTGAGATTTGTGAGCATTGTGCTCTTTGTTTTCACCATCGTTACACCTCCTATTTAGAGTCTACCGGTACTTTAAATCGGATTCAGTATTTTTCCATGGATAGAGGATTTTAAATGGACTCTGAAGGATTCTTCTTCCATATTTCACTATGCAGACTGGCTTTAATTCATTCCAAATAAAGTAATAGAAACCGGATCAATTCAAAGCCATGTCCTTTTTTGAATAATACAACAAACGAGTAGAACTTCCCAAATAAAGGAGGACTTTCCGACTCTTAACTGTGTCGAATATTAAAATGTAATTTAAACACTGCTTCTCAAATAAAGCTCCCTCCTGTTCTCCCTTCATTTGTCATCAAACCGAATCCGTCCGTCCGCTGTGTTATTCCTGCCTGAGGGCACAGCGAGTCCTGAAAATAATGAAATGGGACCTTCCCGCTTTGAATGCCGAACAGTTGCTGCAGTCATAAACTATTTTAAAGGAGTTCAAGAAGCGCTGCAGAGATTTAATTAATTACAACATCTATAGAGCGGCCATAGCTCTTCCCCTGAGTGAAATAACACACAGTCCTCTCACACAGAAAGTCAAACACCTGCAGGAAACACAGGGATGGATATCCCAGCTCTGTTCCCGGATTGAAATGCACCTTCCTGGATTTCCTGCCGTAATGAAGGAATGATCCGGGAGGACGCGCTGCCCTGGGGGGGGGGTTCACCCAGGGCCTGTTGTCCTGTGACCGACCTCTGAGTCGGTGTTTTCTTCAGGGAGTTTGTCCCTATACTTTATGGATCATCAGACCCACTACTCATTGTTTTAATAATTCATAGGTGATAGCATGTAAATCCTGAGCGATGTAAGTCACCCCAGGGTGCATCTGCTGCTCCGATGAATAATGCAGACTGCAGCGAGGTCCCAGGACGCCGGACACACGTCTCCCTCCGCTGTCCCCTCCCTGCCCTCTTTTGATATGGTGTCTTTCATCCACTCCTTCTTTTTCATCAGACTTAAAGCATCTCTTCTGCCTCTCTTCTCTGTCTGTCTCCAGTTTTCTTTTACGTTGCCTCTCCCTCACTGTCACCGTCCATTTCCACTTGTGATTGTTACCATCTTCCTATTATTCTTGTTTTCTCCCCTCGTTCTTCTGAACGATTTTCTTTCCCCTCCCTCCCTCTTTGTTCCGCTGAAAGCATGAAGGAAATTATTCCTCGTGATATTTTTCTTCCCGTCTCTGGGCTGGAGCCGAGTGCTTGACTGACTCGTGAGGAGCAGCGAGGTCAGACCAAGTGACTGCTGCTGTGAGTGCATCGCCTCCCATATACATTCATGTGGGAAAAAAAATAATTACCGGCTTCCATTGCCTGGAAAAGGCACTCCAGAGAAAGCGGCCATTTTATTTATGAAGGAACATACGTGGGAAAACAATTCAGACTTTAAAGTTGGAATTCTAACGGGGGGGGGTCAGAATTCCTCTTGTGCAGGAACGTCGTCGTTCCAGACTTGACCCACATACGACGGACCCGGTTTCTGGCTGCGACAAAATCAAGCAGGGGGAAGCCGTTGTAGCATCTGCGGCGGGCGGGTGATAGTTCAATCAGGTTTAGGAATCCTTCTATGCTTCCATGGTGGAATAATAATAATCAGAATTCCAGTTTATCATTGATCGATTATTAGATATAAAGAACCTGATCAAAAGGTCATGCGGATAAACGAGGAGAGGTCAGTGCGAAACGGTGAGGCGAGTTGAGGACGACACAAACACGGACCAGCGTGGGAGCGTTAGCGCTGGAAAAGAGGACAGCGATGAATGATAATGTCGCAACAGCATGCTAAAATAGAGCTCCAGTACCGCTCGAAAAGTCAGTGCGAGTTGCAAGTGGAACGCCGTCCTCCTCTGTGGAGAGCTGCATGGCAGGAAAGGATTTCTGGTTGGACGCTGAGAGATTTTTACGAGTTGCTGAGCCACACATGCAATTATCGCATGCAGCTAATGCGTCGCTGCATGAAACCTAGGCTTAATAACTTTGATTTAATGCAGTCGCTCGGCTTTGATCCTAAGATTAACTGACTTGCAAGTTGTTTACTGGGAAAGAAAATATTACCCTTCGAGATGATTGATTGTTTTCAATATCGTGCAAAAGATGTAATCAGCGGCGGAATGTCTTTCCTCCTGTTCTGTAATTACCTCAACGGAGTTTGAAGATCGTCTTGACTATATTCAAATCAATAAACGCTGCACGGCCTGGAGACAATCTGCACGGGGGGGGGGGGGGGGGGGGGGGTAAGAAGTATGGCGCTACAGACCCACAATGCATCTGCCTTAAAGGAGCCATATGTTCGATCATAAATGTATCTCACCGCTGTTATGACACTTACTGCAACCACACAGCACTCACCCTATCCTCCTATGGGAAGGTGGATGGAGCTGGAGTAGAAAGGAAGGAGGGGGGGGGGGGGGAGTATGTGTGCATGCATGTATGGTATGTATGCATTGATCTGATGCAGGGTGGGGGAGGTTGGGTGAGAAGTTGGAAGACCCAACCGGCTTTTAGCCCCGGACTGACCCAGACACGAGGCACGGCGGAGAGACGATTAGCTGACAATGAGAAGACGAGTGGCCCCTCCGCCTGGAACACATCTCACCCGGCTTGCATTTACGGTCCCATTAGTGAACCAGCGCTCAGTTATATGTCTTGTATACGGGCCGGCCTGATCAATGAAACGAGATGGACAGGCTGCTCGTGTCTGAGTGGGGGGGGGGGCGTCTCATCCCTGCTCCGTTCCGGAGCGGCCGCTGGGAGAGCGTCGTCTCAGCACTTTGCTTTTGGTGGGGTGAGGAGGGCGAAGCGCGCCGGTGATGAGTCACTTCCACAAGTTGTGTAGTGCAGGGCCGCGGGGGGGGGGCATTCTATCTCGCTGCTCATTAAGCCGGCTGTCGGCCCGCCTGCTCTGCTCGTTTGCACGGGAATGATTAGCTCTGGGAGCAACGGCGTTCCTTCTCCTCAATCGGTTATCGCTGTGTCAAAGGAAAGAAATGAAGCATGCAACAAGGGATCAGAGGTGTAATCATCTGTCAATTTAACAAGTGCATCGTTATAACAAGAGCAAAACGCCAAGAGATGGAGCGATTCGGGTTCCAAAAAATGCGTGAGTGTGCACACGGAATTGCGTGCAGCCGATAAAAAGTCCACATGTGCAGCTGCACACTGCACCACAATCTGCAATCTGCGGTCTCATTTTGTGTCATTTGCACATTTCCTCAGAGATTAGCAATTAGTTTCAGCGGCTCTCTGGAGGAGAGCGGGAGGGGACAACATTCCAAGATGTCCCTGTTGGACGTTGGGAAGACCTAAATCTGGTAATCCTCAAACAAACACACACTCTTTCAGTGATCACTCGTTAAGGCAGTTTCCGAGTCCATCGTCCAAAATGAATCCGTGCACGGAAATATTACGCTTTACTGGGAAGTTGCTGATGATCAATCAGCCAATCACTCTCTGCCCTGCTGATCTTTGCCTCCACATATTTTTCTCGACTTTACGTTGCGTGTAATTTCCCATAGGAGCGAGTAGAGCATCCACAATTACATGGTTTGACAGGGAATGGAACCGGAAGCCTGAAAACATGGACAGGAACGTCTGCGGGATTCCGGAATAGTATATATTTCCACATTAATATTGTGGAAAATTACATGTGGCAGAGCTTGCATGGGAATTACAGACTAAATCTAATTCTTTATATGTAATGGATGTCTGCCTGTAAAATATATTTTAGTTTAAACACTCTCTAGTCTTTAATGGGAATCTGAGGGGAAATGGAACGCTAAGAACGGGATCTGATCTATTACAGTCGCCGCTGGCAGGGAGCTGCTATTATTTTTTACCACTATATCAAATGTGCTATTGGGAGACGGTGTGTTCCCAGGAAATCCTCGTTCTCCGGCTGCATTTCAGAAGATTTCGAGATGCACTGTTATGTCCTATTTCCAGTTGAGGCTAATGCACACATACACACACACACACACACACACACGCACAAACAATAATCCTCAGGACGGCTCCGTGATTCGTGTCGGTTTAATCAAGAATTAATGAAACTTCTGAGCTGGAATTCTGACTGAATAAAATATTCGTCTCAATGAGATGGAGCACGAAGAGAAAGGAGAAAAGACGAGAGGAAGGGAAAGAGAGGCGGACGAGGATTGGTGATCGGAGGTGTCGTCGACGGTGATTTGATACTTGGTACGAAGGGATTCAGAGCCAGGCCTTTCAGCACCGACAAACAGAACTAATGACCGACTCGGATTTAAACTGTCGAATATTTGACATTTACAATGTGGCTCTAAAACGGCAGGTCGACTTGGAAGTGATGGAATCGGCTGATAGAAAATGTCCGGCTTCTGTTCGTAACAGGGATTCACCAAGCTGTCGGTTATTTATGGACTGCAGCAATTCACTTAGCAGGGCTGTCAAAACGGTGAAACATTATAGGAGGCTGATTAACTACTCATTTTATCCCACATTAATAACAGTGTAATAACACAAATATGCCTAATAAAGAAGATTTCTTTGAGCAGTTTTGACGTTTTAGCTACGTATTTGACTCATTCCCTTGGTTCTCCTCCTCCCTTTGGCAATAAATAGCGTGGCGTCACGTTCAGTTTCGTCACCATTTGATGTCGCGGCTTTGGGGTCAGCAGTTTCAGCTAAACACCTCCACAGATTACGAGCCTGTGGCGCTGAACGGCTAATTTAATCCCTCACTCACAGCAGAATAAACACAACCAGATGACATCATTAAAAAAAAAAAAAAAAAACTCAGCAGTGGAACATCAAACGATGGAAACTGATGTCGACATCGTGATGGATACACAACATTTGTGTTTCATTTAGTTTTTACACAGTCAGCCAACTTGTGTTCTTTCAGTTGGCTGCAAAGAAACCTTTTCATTTTTCACTGTTCTCTTGGCAGTTGTGTGTTCACTTAGAGGTTCTGCAGAGCACCATTGCTGACTGAAACTTTACCGACCATTGTTAGCATTCAAGTGAGAATAATTGATTTCTTCTCTCCTCCTGAATGCCAAATCGTGACTCCCCTCCTCCTGCAGTCACTTTTATTTTTCCGGTAGCAATCGTAAATCCCGCACAAATGAATTTTTGAAAGCTTAACCCATTCCAGACGCCTCTTTTTTTCATGCTCATCTCATCTGCTCATACAGATGCGCGATCCGGGGATCATGGGAGAAACCCAGAGCACATCGTCTCCAACACATAGGGAATCAAGCAGCGCTCGCGTCACGATTCCGATTATGTCATCACTTCTCAGCTTCTGGCTGCTAAATTTGCTGTTTCTAGATTGAACCTTGAAATCTGCATTCAGGCAGTCCTGCTTTCCATCCGGACCTTACAAACCGGCTGCACAGTCAGGGTCTGCATGTTTCGAAGGCCGTGTTGGAAGAACAAAATGCATCACAAAAAGGTTCTCCCATTTAAATCCCTGCAAATCCAGCCCAATAATCCAGCCCTCATTTCCGCGTCCCACTTCGGCTCGACTCCGTTCCGGTTGCTCCGGCTGCAGATTGCAGAAAATCAAACGCCTTGTCTCTGATACACAATGCAAGTTATCGGATAAAGTCACCGAATAGATCCCGAACCCGAACCCGAACAGCACAAACACACACGTTGATGGCTGGGAAAGAAATGTGTTTTAAGGCTGGTTTAAAAGTGAGGCGTTTAAGAATGGAATGAGCTTTTAATAATCACAGCCTGGAGGGTTTACATCAAGGCCGGGGAAGAGAGTTGCTGTGCAGAGTTCAAGCCGGCCCCCGTTCTTGGTGTGGATTCCGACTGGAGCTCTTTGATGGGGTTTGCATTTTTTAAGATGTTCCCTATCAAAGCGCGTCTGAATTCATCCCAAGGTTTTAGTTTGCTGCTCTATAAAATATTAGCCAGCTGAGTTTTTCTTTTTTTAAAGAGGCAGAGGGTGGGCAGGTGCTGAGCGGCGTATGACTATATACATGGCAGCACACGCGTGTTGCCCCCAGTCCTCAGCTCCACCTCCATTGTGCATTCCTCATTCCTCCTTTCTGCTGCTGTCCCCGCGTGTCTCCGCCCCGGCCTTCTCCTCAAGCTGTTGCTTTGATATTAGCTGCATAAAAATCTGTGCCAGCGCCACAGAAGTCGGTAATCTGCCCAACTGCAAGGGCTCTTTTGTATCTATCTCGTTCACCTCTTATGGCCTCGCGCTTTTTTAATCCTCCCGCCCTCAACACAATAAAAGAGCGTGCAAATTGTTGCGCTTCTTTCCTCCTTTCTCTTTTTTACGCCATGGAGCAAGTTAGGTGAAATCATTTTCGCAGACTGTGTGGCTTTGATAAGGTTTCCTCCAGGTGTCCTAACAGTCATTTTTGTCCTCTGTTCACCCATTTTTTGTCCCAGAAGGAAGTTGTCATGAGTTCAAATTGCATTTATCACCATAATAAGACCGCAATGGGGCAGCATCAGGAAATACACATTCAAGTAAAATATTATTTTAGATAAGGACATCTGTTCTGCAGCTTTCTTTATTCTTTTGTGTTTCTTTTATAAGATGTCATTTTTTTTATCTATTAGTTGGCTTCTTTTATTTCACTACTTCTACGGCACTGGAGGAAATATGCAGATGGAACAAAAATGTCTTGCCTGTTTATTCAGATTAAATCAAACGTGCTTTGTTTAAGTAATCACACCCAAAAAAATCGAGTCGATATGGTTTTGCAAAAGTTTTAAATCTTTCCTTGTTTGTTGTCTCACAAATCAAAGTGCTAAAAAAAAGAAAAGTCTGCTTTTAAGAATCGACAGTGAAACAAATATGGCGTGTTTCAAATATTGCAGCTTTGAGCGAAATGCTATCGATTGTCTTAGCTCCTCTTCCTGTTAGCGTGCTACAGTTCGCTTATTAGCAATAAATGAGCAGTAGCTGAGGCTAACGGGATTGTCGTTAGTCTTGCAGCTTTGCAAATAGGCCTATTAGAATTCTTTTTTTGCCCTAATCTTTGAAGCGTGCAGGCAGAGTGTGCAAGCTCATTTATTCATGAGAAGAACACGCACATCTGCACCAAATTAAACAAGCATCACTGCGTTAAGCCGAGAGGAAGCGGTGACGTAATCAATCCAGTTATTGATCTCTTATATCTTAGAAGTTATTGATCCGATGTCCAGCAAGTGACATTGATTCAGTCGTACACTGTGTGCGTGCCCCTGAAGCGGAAGAGCGAATAAAACCTTTAACAAAGTTAAAAATAAATAAAACTCCTCGCTCGCTGAGAACTTCCCTTCGAGGTTTCAGAAGCATTGCTGATCGGGTTGCAGCTCTTTAAACCTGATAATAAATGGGGGACGCATCGGACCTCATTACGGTATCGGCATGCGTTTGGGAGTTCGTTACGCCCTGGAGGAAGGAGAGATGATGAAGCTCACGTAGTCTTCAAATCAATAAAATGAGGCAGTGCATGCAAACAATCTTTAGAGAACGCGGATCATTGCCATTGATTTGGTTTTGGTCTGCTTACAGTATCTAATCAATTTCCAATTCATTTAACTTAATATATGACTTAAAACTCATGTTGATGTTACATTGGAAGAACCAGACTGCATATCGGGGCTGAAATAACTTCTTCATGAAGAATTTCAAATGGCGTACGTAGATGACGTCAGCAGAATTAAAACCTCCAAAGATCGGACACGCGTTCCTCCTTGCAGAGACCATCAGACACGTCCCCTATTCGCTCGTAGGGTTACGCTCTGCATGAAAGACTCTCATTATAGCTCCGAACTTTTAAAACACTGAAACATTCCCACTTAACAAAGTTGTACCCTCAGCAATTAGAGGCGACACGCCATTAATCCAGAAGTCCCTTTGTTCCCGTGAATGTATTAAAGTAGCTTCAGCCAAAGCCCGGCAAAAATAATCATCCCTACTTCCTAATGATGATCACTGGCTTTGATCAATACTGTCATAATTTATGTCAAATGAATTATCATCAACATTAAAAACTGCGTTTCATCTTTAAAAAAAATAAAAAAATTCTCATTTCCTTGGTTTTGTAGAAAAGCAGCTCGTGCAGAGTAGACTATTATTACTAGAGATGATCTAGTAATCTGTAATCCACTAGTAAGGCATGCAGGCGGTGACAGGTTGCCTCTGCCGCCGCCCTCTGTGTCTCCACGTCACCTGTAACCGTGGGGGCAGATGTGTGTTGCGTTGATTTACTTCTTAACAGCGCAGTAAAAAAAACGCTCGCCCTTCTTTCTCGGTCACCGACGCACAATGTCAAGTCGCCGCGAGAATCCTGCCAGTGAAGGACGCGCTTGTGAGCCAGTCTGCAAGCGAGGACTAAAAGATGACGGCATATCCCATAAACTTTACACACGCTAACGTAAATCGACCTGATGTCATTTCCAGTTGGCCAAACACAGTTCTGTTACACTACATCCCATATAAATGCGTCCACGGCAACATTGCCTTATTTCTGGGTTAACCCAAGGCAGTACTTAGAGTTGGAAGGAGGTGGCGGTGGATGGATGGGCCAAGCGTAAAACTTTTACCCAGGGCACCTTTCTGCTATTATTGATTTTCTGTTGTTGTCATACTGTCCTTGTTTTTTTTTTTGTCATTTGAAAATGATAAAGACAAGAGGAGGGGGTGTGGGGTGGGGGTTGTTTGATAATTCTTTTTAATGCAGTAAGTGGGGTAAATGACCTTTGCTCACGCTCCCTGAGTACAGCTATTCATTGATTTCAATGTGTTTCCGCATCCTGTTCTCCAGCTTGTGAAAAGCACTCATACTTCGAGTGGTTTATATTTTCCATCCTGCGCTCCGGCTCCGATGAATCAATTCAACGGAGAGGCTTGATGTGGCCTTACTGTGATTTCCTCAGGGGGGGGGTAAAACGTGATGTCGTGTGCAAACCGGGTGACAGCTGAGCAGCCGTCCGTCAGGAATGATTGGTCAGGCTGCGTGAAAACACAAGAAAATTCAGCTTCTGCAAGGGTTTTCATTAAATATCAAGTTATTTGATATTTGATATTAATAGAGGGGAGAGAAAAGTAGGATTTCAGATGGAGGGCAGTGAGACAAGCCAGCGACTTATACGAGGGATCTAACGTATTCAGTATTTTCAAACCACGAGTCAAAGATCAGAGCATGAAGCGTCTCCCGTCATATTAAATCATATTATTTTACCTAAGTCATTAAGTTGAGATAAGGGATCTATATTCCTTGCTGCTAATACTGACGGGTTGAAAGGTCAACCAAATAGAGCACCGTCTAAATCTATAATTGTCATATCACACTCATTTATCTTTATTACATCGTGGTCGATGTATAAATAAAATAATAAATCCATATATTTGTGTCAATATATGCCAAGAAAAACTCTTGTTTGAGTTCAAATGTTCCGATGTCGGAACATTTTGGCAAATTCCAGTCCAGGAAGACGACGACCAGTTCGTACCCGGCATGAATATTTTATTTGTGCGTCCCTGTATCACAAATCAAACGTTTACCTCAAGAGGCGCCGCAGACCGAACAGGAAATGACAAAACCTTTTTACGGAATGAAGGGAAGATGAAGAATCTGTCTCTCAAGATAGAGACGTGATAGAGTGGACGTCATCATCCTCGACAAAATGATCGATTCTGATGATGCTGAGGCAAAAAAAATAGTCCAAAGAAATGAGAGAGGAAAATGTGAGCGGAACAGATCCGACCACAGACGGCCATCTATGTGTGTGAAGAACAGATCTGATGGCAGCAGAGAGGACAGGGACCCTCTGTACCAGCATTCCCTGCCCTCATTTCTGCCTGACAGGAGCTGAGACCTGCCTTCAGGCCTCAGGGAGGGCACTAATAGCTGCCGTCTGGTACAGAGGGAATCCGTGGCGTGCCGAGCCGGCTCACTAATTCCCTCAGCCAGAACAAATTGACCTCAGTTGCATCGACACCTCCTCTGGCTGTCATGCAGGAAGCACGACATGTATAATTGATGGTACTGTATGTACTTTGGATATGAAGACACACACGGTGTGGCAGATGGATTAGCTTTGCGTCGTCTTCTCCTGAGAAATAAAACGCACGTTCAGAATTTCTCATGTTGTCAGCGCAAGGCTCGTCAACGAGGCCGACGTGAGTTTGATCCGAGACGAGGGTTTTGTGTTCCTGTTCTTTTATTCTACTTCCTGATTGAGATGGAGCAAATTGTAAGTAATATAGGTTTATTGAATGTATATAATGTCAGATTACTTTAAACCGCACACTTTGTGCAAGTCTTTCCTTTTGAAATGTCTCCGGCAGAAGCAGAAAAATTGCCTTTAACACCCGGTTTCTACAGGAATTAGTGACATCGCTTCTCTTTTTTTTTTTTACTTCATCGCTGCAGCGCTCCTTCCAGCAGCGCCTTACAAAAGCATGATTTATTGCTCGGTATTGTACAGGTGTAGCCACCTAATAAACGCACTTTTATTTTTATTCCTACCATTCGTCAATGTCGTTTATTCGGCTATACAACAAGGTGCAACCAAACGGAACTGTTTCTGAGTTCTCACAATGCAAAGCGCCGCTCGAACACATTCTGAGCTGTGACAAGTTTTGTTCGGCAGACACATAAAAAAAAGAAAAAAGTACATACAGGCTCCTGCAGAAAACGTATTCAAGCGTGTCGGGGTGCAGCAGAGGTCCGAACCGCCGAGGTGCTGTTGGTGTGATTATTCAGAACCTTTTTTTTTTTATTGCTACAGACTCCAATCCTGTTATTTATTTCTTTGGGAGATGGGTTGCCAGTGACTGATGACCCAAATGAAAGCAAACGCCCGGGAAATATATGGCAGTCATGATGATATTCGACAAGGACAACGTTCAACAGTTCGCCAGGCTGCAGCGGATTATGGGATGCTGAAGGGCTGCAAAGGTCGTTTGTCCTTCCAAGCTTTCTTTATTCAGGACGGCTGTGGAAATAAGAATAGCCCTGTAACCTCTCTGTAATATATTCGGTCTTGAAATTCAGACCTTGAGCTCTTGATGTAGCGACCTCATGCCTTGTGGATGAGGAATATTCCTTGGAGGAAGAGGATCCGAACTAACCCGATGGGGAAATGAAAAGAGCATCTGCTCGATCGGCTGCTGATGTTTACACAATGCAACAACAATATATATATATATATATATAGACATGTGCGCTTTATTAACATCTTTCCTTGCAAACATATGTTTTTCAACAGTTAAAATGGTAGCTTTTGCTATTTTTAATGAAGACCTGCAGCTTCCAACCATCTCTGTTGTTTTGGTGGTCAATAAATTTTACAGCCCAGTTTAAATAAAATGTTTTAAGAGTGGCGGCTGAGTCCCAATCGATACCGAAGACGGCTGAAGGGGCTGTTAAGAACTGCGAGGGAGGAATTTTAAACACTGACTGAAAAGGATCTTAATCCTGCTCGTCCTGATGGATGATTTTGCACCTTTTTCCTCGGCGGCCTGCTCTACTTGTCCGGAACGCTGCTGTGGAAATAAATGGCCTTCAGTAAAAGCTTGGCATTCAATCAATAAAAAAAAAATCAGCTTTACTGTCTGTGTTTTATTGTTAATTATAGCATTACTGCGTTTATGAAAGTGTCACGTCTGGCGAAATGGAGCGTGGCGAGGAAATCTCTTCCTCCACGGTATTAACGGCGCGGTGAGTGTCATCCGGTTTGTCGTTGTGAGGAGTTCAGTTTTACACAAATTAGCTCTTAATAAATGCGCTACATACATCACCGTGCAAATGGTCTGAGCGAAGCCGCCTTCCGCTCCATCGGCCCCACAAATTTTTACAATGGCTCATCTTCATTCTGCATAAACACAACATCCAATGTAACCCGATCTGCATGCATCGCTGCAGCGTTGGACAAATGATGGATGCGAGGAATGCATGTATTAATAAGCCTTTATGCAGAGATACATTTGGCGATTTCTCCTCCAAAAACTTTTCCTCGTAATGAATCCGTCTTTCCGAGCCATTATCTGCTCGACTGTGTAGATGCGGACGTTCACAAACAGGAGGCCTTTTTTTGTTTTTGTTTTAAATGATGCATTGTTTGATTAGCCGTGCGATGAGCTGGCAGCTTGTCCAGGGTGTACCCCGCCTCTTGCCCATTGACTGCTGGGATAGGCTCCAGCACAGCCTGCGACCCGGTAACGGGACAAAGCAGTCAAGAAGATGAATGAATGAATGAGGCATTGATGATAAACGGTGACTCCCCTCCCTTTAGTGTGATATTATATATGTATGAGAATTATTACCAGCAGGTAACTATGGCAAAGGCTTGTAGCTAGAGCCGGAGATTCCCAAATAAGTACAACTATCCGAGTAATTCCAGATATCTGATGTAGAAAGACGGTGAAATGAATGTAATAAAATATTATAAGAAAACACGTTACGAATTCTTCACATCAGCCTCATTGGGTTGATCAAATAAGCCGTAAAACGGGTCCTGACACAATAAACTATCTCCGCAGCCTGGCAACGGAATGATGGATAATATTGATCCGCCTATGGCCGGCTGATCGTTTGTTCCTGTAATTGGTCGACATTTTTCCCCCCCGGTTGACAATGATGTGAATGGATGTTAAATAATTAATGTCGAGTTGGGAGGAAATGTAGCCAGCAGCCTTCCAGAGGCAGACCTCTCT
Organism: Brachionichthys hirsutus; assembly: GCF_040956055.1. Classification (NCBI taxonomy): domain Eukaryota; kingdom Metazoa; phylum Chordata; class Actinopteri; order Lophiiformes; family Brachionichthyidae; genus Brachionichthys; species Brachionichthys hirsutus. Next base: position 2,292,852 of record NC_090917.1, read on the forward strand.
TCCTTCTTCCTGTGCTGCTGCTGACTGGGCAGGATGTCTGCAGCCACTTAGCCACTCGGCTACCGCTAAGCGGTCGCCCAGGCTAACTCCTCTTAAAGAACACACACAAACACAGTCGTGCTTAAAACGGATCAGGGGGATGGGAGCACATCGGCAGTCCTGCTTAAACGTAATTTTTTATTTTTACACTCACACCTCTGGGTAATAATTATTGGCCTTGCAGACCAGCAAAGAAAGAGGAGTCATCTCATTCCTTCCTTTCCTGCATAAACAATTTCAGATGACAAATGGACGTTCTTGAAAGTCTAGACATGCACGCTGCGGAATAGAGCTCCATGTCATTTGATGTCCATCACACACACACACACACGCCGGACACATTTCTGCTAAATGACTGCTTGTCTGAAGAGCTGACATGTTTTTCTTTTCTGGTAGTCAGTCCTCGGTGTATCCTGAACACTTTTTCATCCAGCTATGATGCTGCTGGTTGGAACGACTCCCTCCTCTGGCTGTATTTTCCACGGAGATGGTGGATGAGGCTCAGGGGTATCATTCAGAGCCATCGATTACAGGAGAGCGAAGGGACAAGACATGATGGTCTCCAAATTGACTTTGAGGTCATTTCAAATCAGCAGCCACGACACAGACTTCTGCTAAATTAGTGCGGGACGCTCTTATCTTCAGTCTCAGAGAGTAAGGATGTAATTAAAGACACACGGTTTGATCGATTTATCATTCACAAATATATGTATTTATTCACATATACGCGCAAACGCAAGAAGTGAAGGTGACACCAATATACGACAAAAAGTACCCTGATATTAGGGAAATAAGGGGGGGGGGGGAAGCCCCCGGGGCTTCTGGAGCGGACGATCGGTGACAACATCGCCCTCCCTGTAGTCGCCTGTTGAAACCAATAAAAGGCAGCTGCAAATATCCGACAGAAATATTGGAGATCCAGGATGAGGAGAATAACAACCTCTTTTATTAAATTGTCTGATTCTTTCTCCAGCAGCAGCAGCAGCATGTCGGAGCTTAGGAGTAAAGTGTATCCAATTTTGGACCAGCTGGCATTTTATAACGCTGCGCCTGTTTTGGGGCTTGCTGGTATTTGATGATGGCGGCTTTATATTATTAGTATACTTGCTGTGCGGATGCATCGTCTCACCTTTAAGGGTCTTTAAAAATGGAAATTAAGTTTTGACTCCAAAATATATATATACCCATGCAAGCAATTTTCAACAAGCTAAATGCTAATTGCTGCTGTCTGCAGCCATTGTACATCCCCATCATAAATGCGTATACTTGCTAATTTTCACTTAAGCGATGCTAGGTGTCAGTAGTTTTGCAGGTATTTGTTCGTAAAGTAAAGTATTTCCATCCAAGAGGTATCGAGATCTTTGCCAAGTCGAAAGCCAAGTCCTTCTGGCGTGGCTTGAGCAAAAGTCATGGGATCGTCGGAGTCTGGAGGTTTTATCCTCAGAGCGTCATGACTGTCTGGATGTAATGGAAACGAATACAACTAGCAGCCCACCGATTAATAATTTACCTGCGGCGAAGGGAACTGACATTTCAGAAGCTATGCCGGCTGAAAGTCACGCTAAAGTCGACCGGCTGAATGCTGAATGTGTTTTCTCCTTTTGATCGTTCTGATGTTTTATGCTTTTAGCAGCCCGTTACTTTGTTTTACCACTTATCTGTGTCACGGGTCAGACCTCCCACAAATCTGTCGATCGATATTTCAATGTCAGCATCGGAGGCTGCTTTATTTCGTTTTTTTTTCTTCAGGCGTACCGAGGCCTTATTTTCAGTGCGCTCGATGCTGTAGGGCTCGATTGCAGGTGCAGCTGCAGTAAATACTCATGCATTTAAACTGAAAATTGGTACACCTTTGAAAGTAATCAAATCTGATGTAGATTCTCCAAGCGTGCATCCTCGTCTGATCCTTTTTGTCTGACCTTCACTCTTCCTTTATCTCTCTCTCTCTCCCTCTCTCGCACTCTTTTGATTTACACTTTGGCGTGAGCTGCAGGGAGGCTCTCAGTCCTTCCTCTAATCACTGACTGGACCCGCGCCAGGAGACGGGCCCTCGTGATACCGGCCTTTTTATCTCTGCATTCCATTAGGGCTGGTGAAGAAGAGAGAAATGGAGAGATCTGAGGAAGGTGAATGTACAGTGCATGAGAGGTTGTTGTTTTTTTAATTGGCTGGCTGACATTTTACGGCTGTGCCTGGAAAGGATGAAGCGGCTAGGGTTGGCGCTAAAGCCAAGAATGGAGGCTTTTGACAGCTTACGATGGCGGGTCAAGCCGCGCCTGTCGTCTGGCAGCAATGCCCTCATGAGACACGACCCCAGCATATACAGCACGGTGTACATATATATCATCCACGCCGACGGGGACGGGACTATTTTAAAGTTCAGGGTAAGATTCTTTTGCCAATTGATGATGTATGCAAAAGACATTTTCGACAAACGTCAGAGTTTTCCAATGTTTAGCAATCCATTTAATCCCTCTGGCTCTGTTATGTCAGAAATGAGACAAATTAATGAGCGGGTCTTAAGTTTGTATTTATGGGTTGAATTATATCTGGCATGTGTCAATATTGTGATTAGTCAGACCATCAAGGATAATTTATTGCCTCTTTCATTCATTTCCTGTAATCTCTCATCCTGTGTTGGGTTGTTAGAGGGTGGAGCCTATCCCAGGTGACTTAGTGCGGGAGGCGGGGCTCAAGATGGAGACAGAGACAAAGACAAGCAACCGATCACATTCGTCCCTTCATGCGTGTCTTTTAGTTGGCAGGCCGTTCTGAATCCGGGACATAACCACCTGATTTAAAAAAAAAGCAAAATATTAATCTGTATCCAAGAAACACAGAGCCTAGTAAAATCTGAAATGCTATGACATGTTTTATTTAGGGGGGGAGGAAGCAGGAGGGAACACAAGAGTAAGTGAGCCACGGGTTTGCATTTGTTGGGTAAAAAGAGTGAGACGTGAGCTAAAAGAGCCGTCGGACACATCGTGTCGACCTGGGATTCTTCCTTTAAGCCCTTTTAATAAGGAATGGTCCGAGTGGGAATCGTAAATAAAGCAAAAGTGGCTACAACAACCTGATTAAAAGCTGCTGTGTCCTCACACTGGCAGGCCTCAAAATGATTCCGCGCATCATTCCGGTGAGGATTGCCTTTGGGCTGCAGGGTTCTTGTGTTTGGCATTCGTGCTATATTGTTTATTGTTACCCCCCAAAAAAGTTCATTACATGGTATATTGGATGATAAAGAAATTAATCTTAAATTGGAATTGCCGAGAGCCAAACAAGGGAGCCCTTCCCAACAACAAAGACGTTTGCTTTGGCAGCGGCACACACGAGAAATCAGAGCTCGCACTCCTTCTCCTCGCATACCTCCACTGCTTCTCCTCCTCTTGTTTTCTCTGAGGCATCCGGAGAGAAATGGTTCGTGGAACCGATTCGAGGGAGCAGAGGAGGCTGCTTGTTTTTATGTGCGGGCCCGGCGACAGATGTTGCTTCCAGGGATGCGACGCGATAAGGCATCTTATGATCCTGTCTGCGTGAATGGGAGATCAATTCGAAAGGAGGAGGCGGTGAGGGGGCAACCGTTTCTTGTGCGTGGTCTCAGACGTGGGCTGAGGTTGGGCTGCATCGTGATTTCCCTCCTATAATCGTTCCCCCGATGAGCATGCCTTCACCTGGCTGGATAACTCTGCCGCTGCCGCCTCCTCCCCAATCAGAGGCCGGATGTCGCCCCCAGTTCCAACTTATCCATCCAAAAACCTTTCAGGTCTGTTGGCAAAGGCATCGTTCACGATCGTTGTTATTATCAGGCCGTTACGAAGTCAGGACAGTTTAGTTTTTACTGTGTGTTTTACGTTCTCTATAACAATATTATTCATAGTAATTATGAAATAAACCCAGAGCCAGGAGCAGATCCTTTAACGGCAGTCTAAATGATAACTCAGTTTAGGATTAAAATCAGGGATTTATTGCACAAAGTGGATTCAGAAGAGGAGCAAATGGATGAGGGCAGGTCGGCCGGACGGAAAGAGCAGAACAGCAGACGGGAATCTTCTGACAGAAAATCAACTCGGGGCGAACAGACGAGTATCCAGGGAATAACGGAAGCAGAGGTGTCTTTTAAAGAATTACTTACTTCCACTTCTGTTGTTGCGGTGTGTGTGTGTGTGTGTGTGCGGGCGGGTGTGTGTTCCTGTGAGTATGCATCTATGTGGGTTTGTGTTTTCCCTTGTGGATTTTGCACAGCTACAAAGTGAACAGCACTCCACGACTCGCACACACACACACACACACACACACACACACACACACACACACATGAACTAGAAGCATTCAGAGTCTTCCTCAGATCCGTGCCAGACGAGAGCTGGCATGGATCTGAGGCATCTTTTGCAGAAAGTGCCTCATAAGTGTTGCCAGGAAAAGGTTCTCATGTAGAATCCTGACGCATTGCAGTGGCGAGCCGGTCTTGAACATGCTACACTCGCACACATATTCTGCAAATATACACAAGTTCTACAAACGCACATTCTCGTGATCATCTGCTATCGGGCTCTCCCTGCACTTTCCAATCAGACGCTCGCTCGGGCGCTTGGCTCGTGTGCGATATGGCGCCCTGCATGCCAGCGGAAGGAAGGTGAAAGCGGAGGCTATACGTTCCGTCAAATCACATAGCATTAGTATGCAAAGGAGCACACAGCCCAACACTTCTATAGCTGCTCGAGAAGAGATAATGGAGATTGAACCCTGAGTGTCCCTTGGGCAGGAAAAGCTATTTAATACATTTACATGTAATGTGTTAAACATTTAGGCCATTTCAACAAGCCCTGCTTGCAGTATGATCAACCTCACGCTGCAGCAGTTCATCGGGATCAAAATCACACATTTCAGAGTGCGTGCGTAGCCGTGCCGCAGCGGGCTCAGGTTCCAGCCCGCGTTCGAGTTCCGCATTCCAATGTTCCGATCGTAACGTCTTATCTAGCGAAATTTGCAAGGGTAAAGCTGATGTGAAAAGCACCCCAGCCACTTAGGAACCGTTCCAGCAGGTCATCGGCGAGGCCTGTCGGTGGATCCGGAGCGGCCGGAACTTTATAATACATGCGTCGACTCTGTGTCGGCTGTAAAGGCTGACAGAGCAACGTCTGAAGAAATGATGCATGCTTGTTTGTGGGATAACCATTTATAATGCAATAGAGTTGCTAGGTTACCATTTTTCATTTGAGGTGAAACATTTTTTCTTTTATGTGTGAGTGATGGCTTCATTCATTCATTTTCAAGGTGCGCAGAAATGCTAACAAACACATCGAGGGCACCCGGGACACGTCATCAGTCATCGTTCCCGGGTCCGTCGGTTCTCGTGACGTCTCCATCACCCGGGCCGAGAGCGATCCGGCGGCAGGCCGCGGGATCGAGCCTCCTCCATCCACTCCGTGGCCCGTCTGGGTATTGTAGAGAGCTGGGGGGGAGGGAGGTCAGGGTGATCTCCTGCTCTCACAAATATTATTCCACATTTAGATGGTCAGAGACATTTGATCCAGACGGTGGCGTTGCAGACGGATTCAGCTTTTATCCTCAGCACTTCGTACCGGCGCCAGCGGCAGCATCTCCCTCTTAACGTTTTGGACAGATGCTAATGATGGGCTTGTTTCTGCCGCACAGTACGAAAGGAAGGAACCCAACCTTCCATTCACCTCAAAATAACGGCACGGCCCCTGAACCCCTCGCGATGCGTTCAACAGCCACGCTCGCGACTGGATGAGGTGTCAGCAGCATCGATGCTAATGGGGAGGTCAGGCGTGGAACTTTTTGTCCGCTGCTCATGCATTCAATTTATTTATTTTTGATAGCAAACCAACTTGAGACACGTTGTCCTTTCCCCTCTGAGCTAATGATACAGAACAGACAAATCAATGTCCTCTAATGTTGCCAGATATAATTCTCCTCGCCGGCTCTATAAAGCAGGCGCATGCACTGACAGAAAAACGACGCCCTAACGTCCCACAGGCTATCTTTGCTGTGCAAAAAGCAAAAGCTCATTGCTGTCTAGGAAATATCAACTGAATGCAGAGACAGAGACTGCCGTTCGGTGCCCACAGCACTTTGGAGTAAAGCCTTCCTCTTGAAACACGACATTGTAAGAGACCTTCTCTGAGTGCTTTTAATTGATCCCCACCAGCATTTTTATTCTTTTGTTCCTGATTATGTTCCCATAAAGCTCCCTCGCTCTGTTTCGTCTCCCCGACACGTTAATTTATTTTGTTTCATTTAGTCTCCTCTCACTTCTTTTTTTTCTTTCTATATTTCCTCCGACTTGCTTGCACACGTGAACACACACACACACACACACATGCCTAGTGTGTGTTTTAAGCGCAGGCCGTGTTACCTTGGTACTCACGTAACGATGTTGCAGATTCTCAGTGTAAATCATGTCGATCCGAACGAACGGGGTCTATCCAGTCTGGGACGGAGTCCAAACCAGAATCTGACTAATGTAAACTTTGTCTGTGTGTGTGTGTGCGTGTGTGTGTGTGTGAGTGAGTTTGGCTGTCGCACAACATATGGAAAAGAGTAAGAGATGTTATTCTCTGCATCCCACACAGAGAAAGGCACGCACACACATGGAATACAGAATAATACATCCTGTCAGGAGAGCATGAAATGAGGAGCAGGGAATTGTGTAATAGCCCCATGAATTTTTCATCCATTAAAGCTCAGCTGTGCATTTTCTTTTCTTTTTTTTATGTGAGAATGAACAGAGCTCCCTCTTCACATCTGACTTGTATTGTATCTTCACCATCGAAATGACAGACCTGGTTAAATGTTTGCTCCTTGCATTGTGAGAGTCTGGATGAGCTCAGCTAGTGGGCCAATGGCCCTTCCTCCTCCTCCTCCTCCACCTCCTCCTTGTCTATGTTTTCTTTTAAAAAACAACCCCAGGATTTTCACATGTGAATGATAAGCCAGACGTCAGGGTAAATCAGGGAGTTTGTTGGCCGAGTGGAAATAAAGTACAAATATTTGAACTCAAATAGATTGTGTTGCCCACAGGCAGGTTCCAGCATGAGGCATCTCTCTTGTCAGCACTCTGTGTAATTAGAGGAAAGTCCATTGTAATAAATAACGGCTTGATGAATGCGTGTTGATTTTAACGACTTTTCGCTGCCACTGAGCGACTTTATGTTTGAATTTTAAGTGAAGAAAGATTTGCTGGTGAATCATTCACGTGGATTTCCCACATAGCCTCTGCTAAAGTTCAATCTCAGGACTCCAAATCTGGGACATACGTTAATATTCCTGGGGGAAATTAAAGTGAAACATTTCCTATAATTCTTAGGTATTTTTTTAAGCTCCATCATCACCAAAGGGGAAAAAAAAAAATTGTTAAAATGAAAACTCTTGAAATCAAACTATTGATTATCCTGCCAAGTTCTGCTACAGTCCATGAAGCCCTGGTGTTTGAGAATTACCATCAGTCAGGAATCAGACTGTCTGAGTTTGCGCGTTGTGCAGCCGATTTTAATTTCTGTGTCATTGTCCCACTTAGTCTTGCTAATGACCGCTAAACACGGTAAACTCGGTGTTGTGCATTTCAAAGGAATCCCCTCCTGATCGGCTGCATCCATTTGGATTTTTTTTCTCTCCACAGGGATTTTGCCTCTCTCATTTTCTCTCCCCCCCCCCCCCCCCCCCCCCCCCCCCGGAAAGGAAATCAGTCTTCGCCGGTGCTGAGCACCAACCATAATGAGATTTGAGGGACATCAAAGTGCCTCTCCTTTGAGAAGGAGAAATAGATCGGATGAAAAGTAGGCCTGAAATGCAAATGTCCCACTGCGATGATGAACATGAGTCAGCTTCCTCAGGAGCATGTCACAAAGGGATGAAACAAGACTGGACTACTGAGAAGTTTGGAAATGAGTTTGTGGATGTGCTTCACAGATAAGCTGTCCGTATCTAAATCCAGATATGAATCACGTTGTGATGAAAGGCGGCGGGGCGGGGCTCCGGTGGAGGGGAGCGCGACTCGTCGGTGTTACCGTGAAGGAGTCGCGGCAAAACAACCACAAAACCAAATACTTTTAACGACCGAGTCAGGAAGACGAGGAAGACGGTTTCACAAGGAGCCGTTCGAATTTGAATTTTGAAGCTTTGGTGACGGCGAGGAACGCTAAACTCCAGCCTTCTCCCAGCTGGTACGCATGTAATGTTGTTCAGTCTGTGGTCGGAACAGACTCAAAGGCCCATTATCCATCTGTCCATCCACGTACCCGTTCACGCTCATCCATTCGCCAGGCCAGATGTCCTTCCCACGGCGGCGTCCTCCAGCTCTTTTATAGCGCTGTGTCTCTTGGAATCGCGGTAACTTGGCTGACTTTGCAATCTTGTGACGAGAGTCCAAAACTACGTTTGGGCTGGTGGATGGGAATATATTTAATATGATAGGACCCCTGAGATCAGGGTTTGCTGCATCAGCTTATTTCTCAATAATTAATTGTTCTTAATCGCATTCTGGTGCTTTGGAGTATTCGAATATTCTAGTTACCTAACTTGACCAAGTTCGGCCTTCAAGTCGGGCTGCAATAGCTGAATGAGGTGGCGCATAGAGTAGTTAGACGTCTGACCTGTGACCCCGCCACTCCCTGCAGATGTGATTACATAGAGGTATTGTCCTCGAAGCCCCTTAACCAGAACCTCCAGGTGAATGCTGGGAGGTTGGCTAAGCTTAGCGTTCACCAAATGTTCAATAATTATTGACTGTAATTTTGGGGGTTTTTTTTCGCAGAAGCTTAAAATATATAATACGAGCTGTGCTCACGCAGTCTGTCTTTAATCTTATCGAACATCTGCGAAGGTCAGAAAATGCGGTCTTCAAAGCGTTCGAAAGTGTCGTTGCCGTCCCTCAGGAACTGGTTGTTAAAGCAACAAATAAAAAACTTCGGTCCGAACGCGATGCAAGCCTGTAAATAATGATCAAATGCAATCCTCGCTTTGATGGGTGACAGAGATGCGACGCAGATCGCATGCACAGTTGGCTCATTAGCGTGTGAAAGTTCTGCACCGCCCATATTTTGAGCCGGTAGAATTTTTTTTGGTTCATCTGCTTTGTTTTATTGAGATGTGCATTTCTACATTAAGATGAAACAAACCAGCAATGGTGGGCAGGCCCCTCCCTCTTTATCTTTTTGAATACACAATAGAAGGGCCGCTGTTTATTCCTCTGAAGAAAAGAGTCCAAGTTTGGCTATTTACCGCCAGCGAATTCTGGTCCAATCATAACAACCCAGTTAGCGTTGGCCCAGGCTCCACGCGGGCGTTTTACAACGTTGGAGGCTGCTCTGCAGCAGATGTCTTCTGGAAAGAGGTGCAGCTGCAGTCGCACAGATTACTGCACATCACCACCCTGACATCTTTGCTAAACAAGCAGCCCTTGGTGCATCCGGCACCAGAATCAGGTCCGTTTCCAGATGTGCAGGATGCGCATAGTAAAGTTTAGCACAGGATCACCAGTACCTTTCCTGTTAAGTCACGCCCTGCCTCTTTAATACACAGGCTACTTTAGCGCTGGTTCTGCCTCCAGCTACTGGCTCTCCGGTGGAACCACAATGACCCCCCCCCCCCCCACACACACACTTTATGAAAATCACAAAGGCAGTGTAAAAAGGACACTCGGTAATGCTTTTGCATTAAAAAAATCAGTGGTATTTTGTGCATGCTGACTTTTCATTTATGATTAAATAAACCTTTATTCTCCACTTGTTTCATGAAAACTGTAAATCTAGCCGTCTGCGCCTTCAGTGTGACACTCTCAGCCAGCTGCCGACTTGTCTCCGTTAGATTGGAGACGGACGTGACTGTTTGGAGTCGGCTTTTATTCCCTCTCTGCAGAGTTCCTTCTGAGACGAAGAAGTCGAAGAAGAGGAAATCGCCTCAATCAGAGCTGAGGCCGTAGCATCGGACGACATTTCATAATCCCTGCCTGCAAGACCTTCGACTTTGCTGCAAAAGGAGAAAAAGATGTGATGGTATTAACAATAATAAAAAAATAAAACCTCACCCTGCCGTATGTTAACAGACCTTTGGCTGTGTTGACGTCAGGATCCGGGATGTTTTCGGGAAGATTTTCTCAGCGGGGCGACCGATTTGAAGCAATTATTGCAGCAGAAAACCAGGTTCTCTCTCATGTGCTTTTATTAGGATCAAAACAACATGGAAGATATCATCTTTAAATGGCTTTTGGATATGATGATATTTCCACATCTGAACATTAGAAAAGCGTAATACGATACAGAAATCTTTTGAATATTTTAAACCATCCAAACAGGGAACCCTGATGCACAAAACGGGCTGTTTGCTCCTTGTTCCATGTAAGGATTTGTTGAATTTCATTCATTATAGGCAATAAGGTTCCTGTTGTTTGGAAAACAAAAGGAATTTATTTGTGCCATACTATTAATTAATGTTATTAACGATAACGCTGCTGTTTCCTTTGTCCCCAAAGTTGTTTTTTTCCTGCAGAATTTGGACAAATGTCACGTAAAGGTTCCTAAACATTGTATTCAGATCCACACCAGACTTTGAAGGCTTCTTTACCGGCCCACGCTCCATCCTAACGCCACCTTTATCTGGAAATCTCTTAAGGCCTTTTTTGTGTGTTTGTAATCCCAACAAATGGGAAATGAACAACCACACATGGATGAAAATCTAACCCTGGTGCAGTTTGGAATTTAGAAAATTGTTTGCAGGCAACGCCAAAGCCAAAGATCCTTTCAACAATGAAGACTTTTATTAATCATGGTTGAGCGCATAACCTCCTTACGCCTCTAGTTGGCGCAATAGCGAAATAATATATGTCAAAATAATAATTAGTGCATCATTAATCTTGTTGCTGTTGCTGTACGTGATTTATTACATTATCTTTTACATTGATATATATATTTTTAAATGTCCAGGTACTGTTTCAGTGACGTTAATCAGTCGTTCACCTTTCCAGCTTCGGTAATTGCGTTTTCTACCTATTCCAAGACGGACTGACCTTGGAGGAGGAGAAGGAGGAGGAGGAGGATACAGGGGAGGAAGAAATAAGGACAGCAGAGGCGACTCGAGGCGAAGGATGGTCCAGCTTTCCCGTCCAGCCGCGCCGTGAGCGTGCGTAAAAGTCGGTGCTTTACAGTGGCGGTCCTGTAGAGAGCGGTAGATAGTTTGAACAAGTGTCCACGGAGCCGACTGTCCTGTACATAAAGCGGAGGGAGGAGCGAATCGTGTAGTATTTCTTTTTTTCCTGTCGTTGCTGCTCATCCAAAAGCCTCCTGGAAGACACCAAAGGAGAGGAAAACGAATTCTCCATTCGGAACGCGTTGAAAGCGAGCAGGACGCGGCTGGGGAGGCGGGGGGGTGCGAGGGGGGGAGATATTTTGACAGCCGAGCGGGAGGACCGGGCTCGGGAGTGGAGGTATTCGGCGCAACCCGCTACACTTGCGCGGTCACCGGAGACCCTCCTGACTTTCTCCCGCTTGATTCGCTCGCGTATCCGCCCCGGATCGGTGTCCCGGAGCGCGCGGCGCTAACCGAGAGTACCGGTAAGTGTCTCCGTCCGGCTTCCACCGACAGTAGCCCAGCGTGCAGCGCATGGATTGTTTGGCGGCGCTAGCTTCAGTGGCCTGGGCTTGTTTGACAGATCCCATCCCCAGCCAGGACACGCACGCGCACACGCACACGCACACACACACACGGTGTTCCTGTACAGTAGGACGGGTCCGACCCGGTCGATCTGCAGCCTTCCGCCGTTTGGTCGGCGCTTGTCAAACAGAAAACGCGCACAGGAACTGTGCATTTTCCGGCGTCATCATTACGCATGCCCTATATGTGGTTTGCACGCAGGCCCGAACTTGGATCCATGCCTGCTTTGCTGCACTATGGGCTGCGCGCATAGGTCCAACAATCCACGCACGCGCGCGCACAAGGAGAGAAAGTAGATCGATAAAGTTCACATGTTGCAACTTCAACACGCGCACGATGGTCCTGTCGGGGATGCTGGATGCGTTTTAATGCTGAGAGTGTTTATTTATAGAACATCGGGATTACTGTCGACATTGCGCGTTATTGATCCAAATGGAATGAACTGAGTGAGCTTTCTAGAGCTGAAAGAAAAGGTCTGACATGCGCATCATCCATTCATTTGCATATTTGTCTTTCTATTGCTGCATGTCTTGTAGACATGCTGCCATTTAGACTATATTTTTCCATTTGGCTCCCACTTTTCCTTTTCTTTTTTTAATCGCAGCTGTCTGCAGCCCAGATGCGCGCTGTCTGATCTTGACAGTTGATCACAATCAGAAATTGCCTGCATCAGAGTCTTTTGCAGCCGGAGCGCAAATGTGCATTTCATTAAAACTGTCAGGATCGCGTTTTAAATGACCACAGATGCTGTAACTAAAAAAGAAAAAAGAAAAAGAGTGCATGTTTCAGATAAATATGTCCAGCATGGCTCAACACAATGGGGTCTACTTCTTCTCAAATGCTGCATAAACCTGGAAGTTCCCTCGACATGAGCGAATAAACAGATTTTTTAAAGGACCTTAATGTTGCCAAGAACCACTTTAATAATGTCACCGGATGTTCGATATCCGCCGTCTGATTGCTGACAGGAAACATCCGACGCGTAATAGTTCTCTCAGACCATGTGAGAATCTCCAGTAAGCGTAAACCCCCTTGCGCGCAGAGAAGAGCGCAGCGGCGTATTAACACGATGGGAACGCTTTAGGCGCGTTTGCAGCTGTTTGCGCGTGTGAAGACTGAAGTCATTGAATCGCAAAGCGCCTCTGCTTTGGGGTCAGGAGTGTCGGGGCGCATTCGAGTCGAAAGGCCGTGCGCTCTCGCTGGTGAACGCGTCAAAGTGGCACCGGAAGCGTTTCCGGCATAAATGTTTTCTCCTCGGACTCAAAGCGGCTTCTTCCTCCAGAAACCAAACGGAGAAACATTTGGAAACATTCAGCTGATGTTTATGTTTCAATGTGTAGACCAAAAGAAAAAGGCCTATGGAACGCTGTCATGTCAGGATGCAACAGCCTCTCCTCCTCTATCTAGGGCTCCTTTTGGGGGGGGGGGGGCAGAGGTGACCTTCTTGCTTCGCCAGGCCTCTCTTTTTTGTGTGACCCTGTTTCTGTCTGCCTTTCATCCCGGGCCTCCTCCTCTTTTCGGTTTTCCTTCCCTCCCTCCCTCTCTCTCTCTCTCTCTCTCTCTCTCTCTCTCTCTCTCTCCTCTCATCCCCCCCCCCATTCCCCACGTTTGACAGCAGTGCTTAACGCTTAGAAACGCAGAGCGTTCACTTATATAACCATGGCTGTGCAGCTGATGTCCTGGCCTGTGTCTGTTGTGTAATGATGTCAGCGCTGTCTAGAGAGGCAGAGGGCATGCTGGGTAGGGCAATATGTCAAGAGCTAATTCTAAACTGAGCGCGGCGACTGCAGGGCGATCCCAGGATTTGCCTCCCGTTGCCTCCTCTTCTCTTGGAGATGCATCGATTGCGAATTTTGGAGCCGACACCGAACTTTGAAACAATTCCACCGACGGCAGATATATTTTAGTACAGTTCTTTGTTCACCTATATTTTGATTTTGGTGTTATCTATTTTTATTTTCTTTTGCCCATATGACGACAGATTCTTGGGCGGATGAGTTCCTCCCGGCTTTTGTCCGTCAGGATGTTTTTGGAAGTTAAATTCACGCAGAGTTGATTGGAGGTTTGTTTTGTGGTGCCGTTTTTAATGAAGCGTGGCCTTGTGGATACCTCTCGGCGTACGGAATGTCCTCCGGGTCGCAGTGGCTGTCCGGCGGGAGCAGACGCTTTGTTCGCCGTTAGGCCAAGCTGAATATATCTCTGGGTTTTTGCTGGAACAGATTTAGATTTTTTCTGGCATTTCCAAGCACGCTAATTGGATCTCGGAGTCTGTTGTATAAATACAGGTCAGGAAAGGTGACATATTTGGAGCTGATTAGCAGAGGTTAGCCGTTAGCATCACGCGGCTGGTTTGATGTTGAATAATCCTGATAAATGCTCGTCCCGGGCCGCAGAGGCAGACGGCTGTCATTCTACTCTCTGTTTGGCCTCAGCTGACGGCGCCTATACCCCCCCCCCCCCCCCTATATGACTAATTAGATTACACCATCCATATGGATTTAGAAGTAGGTGAGATCTATACAGCCTGGAAGGAGGCGGCCAAACACAAAACCCAATCATCACCACTTCCTGCACTGGGACATGGGCTGATCGATTTTGGCGTGGCGTTCAGTGCAGCTTATGTTTACAACTTAATATATTTAAATGCCTTTTGGCATATTAGTATAGAAATGTTCTGTTTAATTCCGTTCGACCTCAGCAGCACGGTGGCGCCTCACAGCAAGGAGGTCACGGGTACAAATCCGACTGGCGGCCTTTCTGTGAGGAGTTAGCATGTTCTCCCCGTCTGTGCGGGTTCTCTCCGGGTTCTCCGGCTTCCTCCCAACACCAAACACAATGCAAAATAGGCCAATGGGTTACACTAAATTGTCCATAGGTGTGTGTGTGTGTGTGTGTGTCTACGTCTCACGTCTCACAAACGTACTTCCTGTTGCACCGAAACCCAGTTCTCAGATGGGCCATCGAGGTGCAGATGTTCCAGCCGCTGGTGCTATTATCACTTCCAAACAGTGTCGCGTGCCGGGGCTTGTGAACGCCCCTGCTGATAAGCACACTGTCAAGGCGAACAGGCCAAGATATTGTTATCTATCTTGGGGTGGGGGGGGGTCCTGCTGTGTTGAGACAAAAAGACAAACGCCCGTTTTATTTTCAGTCACCATGGAGAAATGATGGTTTTTAAAATGGCCTTTAGAAAGAGAAGTGAGGGAGTTTTACAGCGCCACGCTTCCTACTTATTAACGGCAGTCAGCTTGGCCATGTCTGACTTCTACTACTACTACTACTACTACTACTACTACTGGGGCCACTCACAACTGGCTTTCCATCAACGGGAATACTTTGGCACCGAGGCCTGGGAGGTTTATTTTTGCCAGGGTGAAGTGGAGCATTTTACGAGGAAGAGTCACTCGTACTCTGTGAGGAGCGGCCTCCGTTTTATGCGGCGGGATTGAAATGAAATCTGCAGTGCATTTGCAGATATATTAAACGACAAGCTCCCGAGACTGTAAAAAAGACGCAGTTTTGTTTCTCTTGAGACGTAAAGGTGGAGGCGTTGAGCAGCTCCCACCATGTGGCTTTTAGTCTAAACGTTCTCGGTATATCGGCTCCCCCAGGGGCAGAAGGTCCGTGTTTCTATTCAGAATTAGTCGTGTGATTGGGAGTGATTCTGTACGCCGGTGTTAAATTCACTAAAAGAAAATCGATTTAACTATCTAAATGTTTATTCGATGCAGTGCGTGGCGATTTCTTTCAAACGAGTCAAACGCTATTTGAAATTGTGTTGTTTTGTTTGAAGAAATCCACAAACGTTCTACTTATAGAATAAAATAAAATAATATTTAGGTCACTGTATTTATTATTCTTGTTTTTAAGATCACATAGTCCAGACACCTACAAGCGGTTCGGTCCTCTAGTTGTGCCTTTGGCCTTGAGAATATAGACGCATGCATTGCTTCCGTTCAATCCAGCCAAGGATCACACGTGTGGAGTGAATGAGGCTGTGTTTGTTTCTGCAGCAACCATCGCTGTCGGTTGAACTCGGATGCCCCCCCCGGCAAGAAGCATTAGCATTTATTTGGACAGGGGCATTAATGTAGAGCCGCACATGCATCGATTCATCAATGCTTAAGTGCATTTGGTTATATTTGCACGCTACATTGCTTGATGCTGGCAAGGTGATATTTTTGCTCCAGCTAATGATATCATAGGGGAGCGAGTTCTTTCTCACCGTCGCTGCACGCCGTTAGAGATGGCTGCTCCCTCGCTCGGTGAATACCCCCCAGATTTTGGTCACACGTCTGGTTTTCTCAGACCATCTCTGAGGTTAGACGTCACCTCAGAGTCGAGTTCAATGCCCGGTTTTTTTTTTTGTTTGAAGGGAAACTTTTTTTTTTTTTTTGCTGACATCACATCTAAATCCCTCTGAAGCCGTAATCGTTTGTTCCTCCCGATAATTACTTTGAGTGCATTGCTTTGTAGAAATCAGTGACGCAATAATTAATTTCAAGTTATTACGCGATTGGGTTTTATTGCATTCCCAGGGTTAATGCAAATGTTATTACTTTTCAGAGTGCTATTGCATTTTTCAGGAAACGATTACATATTCGTGCCTTTGAGAGCGAGGAATGTGATGTGGCTGTTCACGTTGGCATTTTTAAAGAAATTAATATTTATAAAGTAATTAATGATTAAGGAAATTGTTTGCCATCGTGTTGGAACTGCAGGATGGTGCAGTGGGATTTGTGGAGGGTCTGGCCTGTAATAGCAATCAATGCAATCAGAACCAAGAAGTGCGTTACTTGAACTGGGTCAGGAGACTCAGAAAACACTCTGTAGCTCCAAAGTCTGTTTTGCCATCACAGACGACTGGCAGAAATGAATCATTAAGGATCAGTTGTGCAGGATTTTTGTGTGCATCTATTCTAATAAAGATAAGTGTTTGCCCCATTTGAACTATAGAAATGAGGCTAGCCGGGTGCTAACTGCTCTCATCTTCCATCTCTGAGACGATTCTGCTTCCTGACCCAGAACTCCAAGGCCACCGGGAGTCTGGCTGCTGAGTCAGGTTAAAATCAATCTCAAAAATCATTAAAAAGAATATATATTTTCAATTGATCTTTGCTTTTGAGAATGTGTGTTTTCTTGCATCATTTAAAGGACGATAGAGTGACATGAGTAAAGATCACAGTTGTGAACGTAGGTTTGAGCTTTCCTCATGCGATTCACGTCTTTAACGTCGTCGTCTTTACTCGCAAAAATGGTCAAATTCAGCAGCAACGCCGCCTAAAGCAGAAGTTTAAAGACTGCTGAAAGGGTGCAAAGTGATCCTTTTAATCCACAGCAATTCTGCAAGCTCCACTGATGCTTGCTTTCCATTTTGAATTAACCTTTTAAACCCGACACTCCGAACTCGTGCCGTGCATCTCAAACCCAACCTTGAAGATTTGATGGGTTTATTTCTTACGTAGGATCTGACATTGTATAAACAGTTAGTCCATACAGTAAACATCTGGTTAACCTAGAATGAGTTCATTAGCTATAGAAAGACAAAAAATGCGAGGAAATGGGATTTCAAATTTTTATGCTGCTTCATGATTAAGCTCGAGGTGTGAAAAGCAGTCGCCTGTAATTTCTCCAGCTCTAGGCTTTAATTGTTGCCGGTGCCCCCCCCCCCCTCCTGCGCTGGCAGCCTGCCCGCAGTCTAGACAGTCAAGCAGTTCTAACTTCACATCCAGAGAACCTGATGAACACTTTGGAAATGAGCCCTTTAAAAACCCGTAGGTTCCGTTTGTGCAGCTTTGCGTTGTAAATGTAAATGTAATGTCACTGATGCGACGCAATAAGTTCACCCACAATCCAACACTCATGCATTAGGAAACGTGCCTCGTCTGTACCTGATAGCGCTGCTGCAGA
The DNA here is from genome assembly GCF_040956055.1 of Brachionichthys hirsutus. Lineage (NCBI taxonomy): Eukaryota > Metazoa > Chordata > Actinopteri > Lophiiformes > Brachionichthyidae > Brachionichthys > Brachionichthys hirsutus. The sequence goes on from NC_090917.1 coordinate 2,310,471, forward strand.
ATCCACAAAGTCAAATTAGTGTCAAGAACCCTGTGGCCTCGCGCGTGTGTGCGTGTGTGTGTGTGTGTGCATGCTTTTTTTATGACTTTGACTCACTGATCTGGCTGAGATGTTTCAACTGCAGCTGGCCAACAAAATCTGTCACGCAGGAGCCTTCCTGAAAGTAGCGCGTCTTCGTCCACGTTTGCATGCGGTGCTGCGTGTTCAGGGCCGTTTGTGTGATCTCTGTGTTTCAGCAGGGTCTCGGCGTGTTCCCTAGACGACGACGGAGGGGGGGGGGGGGGGGGGGGGGTCGTGTTTCCTTCGACACAGCTGGTCCCAGTAGCAAAGAGTCCAAGAGACAAAGTGTGAGGTTGGCTATCCGTCCTCCTTGCAATAGCTTCGGCGCGTCGTCACTGAACGCAAGACGCTCAGGGAGTTCGCGCCGCATGCTTGCACGGCCTGTGGCGGAATTGATATTCATGTGTGTCCAATCACGCATTCGCACCAGAAGAGTCTGGTCGGCGGCTATTCTTAGTCGAAATGTTTTCACCTGAGCCTTTACGGCTTGCCCAGTCTGCGGGGGGAACACAAATGAGAGTCGCTGTTTGCAGCGATGTGCGTGCTGGACGGCGGCCACGGGGTCATCGACCAGGATGCCATGCTGGCCCGGGCCCTGAGAAGGGGCCCCAGACGCTGCTGCTCTTCTCCCAGTCCTGTCGCTGATTCTTGCCCAGGTTGGAAGCGGTCCAGCCGGTCGCTGTCCTTACTGCCACATCCAATAGTCGCCCCCCCCCGCGCCAGGGCAGACGGAGCCGATGCTGCCGGCCTGCTTGTGTAAGGCAGAGACCCGTAACCGGATAGCAGAGTGAGGAGGCTCTCGTAAAGGGGCTGAATGTACAGCATGTCATGCGTTAGCCTAAGTTAATATCGTCTGTCAGTCTGGTAACCGGTATTAGTTGACCCGAGATGACCCCTGGACACCTCGCCTTAGTTTCCCTTCTTTTTCCAAAGGTCATCGCTGCACATGCTCTGTTACCGTAAAACTAGACTCAGCTGCGGCAGCTAGTCGAAATCAAGAGTATGAAAATGTCCAAGAAGCCGGAAGCCGTGCGAGTCGGGGTGCTTTCTAAACTGGCCACACCGTTAGTGGCCGAGTCTGCCATCACCGCACGCCGCATCGTGATAACCCGCCGTCACACTGATTTTTCTTCTTTGATGTCAGCCTCGCTGTTTACCGCTCACTTTTATTTGGTTGCAACTTTGCTCGCCATTGAGACGGTAACCGCGATTTTGTGTTTACAACTAATCTCGGATTTAAGGATATGAATGATCTAATTTATTTTATGATTACCGGTAATGTAGCAGATTGCATGCAAGATGAGATAAGAGGAATTGATTAAGAAGCTCGTACTCAATTGAAATGACATTCGGGGCTCTAAAGGAGTGCGTGTAATAGTTTTTTTTCTGTCTTGGCTTTTTATTTTCTATACATTGTTGTGCACTTTTAAACAGGTAACTTTGTTCAGGTTCACACGGTCCTGTTATTGTCTGGGGGCATCGAGGAATCCATATGTTACTGGAAGCGTCTCCTCGTTATTTAAACTAATCACCCTCGAGTTTAGCCCTCATCACGGCATCGAGTTAAAAACACTACATGAATATATTTTTGTCTTAACTTTCGGAGTTCTGTAGCCTCTGATTTTATTAGAAACGAGTCCCAGTGAAGTCCCAGCGAGTGAATAATTGATTATTGAGCCGCCTCTGTTGGACACATGTGCTTACACACACACACACACACACACACACTCCCATGAAAGCCCATACAGAAATATAAAAGTAATTGCCTGGTTTTGTTCTCTCCTTCAAATCATTGCAGCTCCATACTGTAGCTGTGTTAGTGGATGTTTGTGTACATAGGTTTGGTTCCCTTGGCGATGCTTCTCACTGCTGGTTAGATGTCTCCTTCACCGTAAATTTGAGGAAGGAAGGAAATTAGCGAGAGAGTGGAGTGAAAGCGAGAGCAGAAAATGGGTCAGACATCTGAGCGTGAAGCATTTCTCTTTCTGCAAAGGGTTTCAAGACACTATCCGATTGCGTCTTTGTCTGCTCATTTTTCCTGCTTTCCTCCTTCCTCCTTCCTCCACACACGTTTTCTCCATCCGAAGGAGAAGTGCAAAGAGGAGAGAGTTTGTTACGCTTGGCATGTCTGCAGAGGACAGGCTTCAGTTTGGACGCTACCAGCGGATCAATCTCCACGCTGGCTCGGTTACACCAACAGTGCACGCGGCTGTGTGTGTGTGTGTGTGTGTGTGTGTGTGTGTGTTAGAGTGAGTTTCCGTCTGCTCTAAAAGTCCTGTCCCATAGGAACATTGATCTGGAATAAAATGGACATCAATGAAAGGCACGTTGCAACAAAGTTCGAATGAGGGAAACCGACGCTAATTCTGGTCAAAGCGCTCGGGATGGGAGGATCAGGTGCCGCGTCTGATACGAGCTGTAGGGCGAGTTAGTATTGAGTTGCTGTTGTGAATAATGAGCAAAGAGATTATCGTGATTTTTAACTGCTGGTTTGGCAAAGTGTGAGAGCGAGCCGGCAACATTTCCTGTTTGAGGCCTTCCTCTGGCACCGAGAGCTCTCAGCACTCCTCAGAGGGAAAGTCCGACTTGTGCTTCTGCGTTTCATCTGTCGTGAGTCCAAACGGTGAACGCAACACGGTCTATTCATACGAATGCTCTAAATCCTTTCGAATGATTTGAAGCGTTTGGAAAGTGCCTGTTTGAATTTGCAGCTTAAGACAGCATTGTCTTATGCAGTTTTTCCTCTGATCGATGGTCTTAAAAGTGAAGAGATTCCGTTAACAATGACATAACGGGGGGAAAACTTTCACTGAGGAACAGGACCGTAATGAGGGCGACGATTGACTATAAGCTCCGTCCCAAATTTCAGATTAGCAACGGCTGCTGTCTAGCCTTGGCAGCTGCTTTCATTTTACAGATAGATCTTTTTATTTATTTTTTTATTAATATGGCGATTAAGAATTGCAGCCATCCTGCTAAATGTTGTGCTACAGGACGGCCATACCAATGAGGCAGAAAGAGTACAAAAGAGCTTTTGCATGAAAATGAGTGCTTCTTGGTCTTGGGTTTTGGGTCATGTTCGGGTTACCGTGGGCGATGGCAAGAACCTGAGCGCAGGTCGCCTTAGCTTCAAGAAGGAATAAATTATTTTTTCTTTTTTTGGACTCATTGAAAAGTTACGTTGATTAAACAAGGTGAGAAATGCATCAATCTAAGATAACCCCCCCCGAAAAATCAGCACTAATTAGAGCATTTCAAAGAGAAGTCTGCAGCGTGACGGGATCCCAATCGTTCTTCAAATCTCCTGTAAAACCGACGGTTACTTCCATGCGTACTCTGTCCAAGAATTCAGGCAGTAAAAATCGAAAACGGTAGTAAAACTGTAGGCATTGCTTCTCTCTGTCATCCAGTTACATAGCCGCTAAATTGATTGCAAAGAGCTTTTGAAAACTCAAGGCAAACATGGAGCTTTTGATTGTTTTTGTCGGCTTTGTGAGATCAGAAAAACACAGTCCCTGGCGTGTGGCGCACAAACTGCAGGGATGATCGACGAACGGGGCTACGGCCAATCAACGCCTTGAAGTGGTTGGAGATATTTCCTCTTATTGTTGAAGGGATGAAATGTCGCCAAGGCAGAATAAGCCGAGTCTCTTTCAGAGAGGTGAGGCGAGGAAAAAGAGGAATAAAACACTCCTCTGTGTGCTAATGGTGTGGCTGAAAAGACACGGTCAGCGTAGCTGCAGGATATCGGCTGGGAGAAGATTAAAACTATACAAATCAATAACTATTGGCCTTGGCGCGCTGCATTTCCCCCCTCCAGCTCTGAACCTTGTCACGTCTTACGGTTTTAAACCACAAATCTAATTTACTTTAATGCTTCTGAAACCCTTACGTCAGTTCAATTCTCCAAGGCCGTCACCTGAGCAATGAAACCGTGCGTCAAAAAGCAGACTGTTGATGCTGCGTTCACGAAAGTTCACGTCACAAGACTACGCTTCTGAAGACGAGCTGGTTTGCTGCTCCTTCCTCTATCTGAGCGTCCATGTGCTCCTCTGGGAGCAACACCAGTGAAAGCAGCTCTTTCTCTCTCTCTCTCTCTCTCGTGATCTCTCTTTTTTTTCCTTATCTTAAATACTTAAACAAATTATAATGGAAGTAATGCGATTTACTTCAGATATTATTTTGCTGCCCACCCCTATTAGTGTCACCACAACCATGTGCAAAGAAACTATTAAGGACAGGGTGCAAAGAGAGTTCGAATTTGCTCCGACGTGTTTTTAAAGAAGCGGATGAAATGGAGGCAGTGATGAACCCAATGTCGTTTTCTATGGACGTTAAGGACATCACGAGAAGGTCTTCTGTAACTAATTTTCCTTAGTTCCACCCGATGATGTCATGCTTTGCGTGAATTAGACAACCCTGCCCCTGATGGTCCCCGGCGGTACTGCGCCATTTCTTTCTTTAATACCTCTGATCTTTCAGAAAACACGCACAGTCACAGGCCAAAGTACGCAGAGTACAGACGCAAGACTTAGCCTTTATCCATCCTTTAACGTTTAGCATAAATGCACACTAACCCATTTCAAACAGAGCGTGTAACCGTAGCGCCGTCGGGTTTAGCTTTGCGTCCTATGGAGCTGGCTTTCTTTTCTGTCTCGCCTGTGCAGATGCATATTTATCCCTCCCTGAGTGGCAGAGAGCTGTGTTGGCATACGGATTAGCCGGAGAATGATATGCATGGCTGCGCTGAATCGCCACAGCTGGTGCTGAAAACACACCGGCGGCCCACCTGAGGCGGGACTTACGGAGGAGTTCTGTCTTGATGATAATTTTCATGTTTATAACCATCCTTTGACAAATTACACTGATTATGAATTCGGTCTTTAAACTCCTTTGTTTTCTCATGTCTGAGGTAAAAAAAAAAAACCACACTGTATATTGCTGAGAGCAAGTATACAATATGTGAGGTATTTCAATATTTACCTACATTATTTGCCCATTATTTGAAACGGATAGGAGCTGATAACGTTTGCAACTTCTAAGTGAAACATTTTTGTACGATCTGGGCCGTTTTGCCCCGGCCTAGAGGTCGCTTCTTACAGCTTTTTAAGTCTTAAAAACTAATCAACGCGTTTTTTCTGCAAGGCAGCTCGGACTCTAACAGGACTTAAGAGAAGCATATCATAATCTCATCCAGCGTGCCTTACGAAATCAGACATATTTGAACCGTATTTAGTCGAGAATTTCTTGTTTTCGCAAACTTTATTTATTCCGAGTCCTCTGCCGGCAACCAATCAGGTCTGTGTGCCTCCTGGAAGCATTATTCCATTATCTTCTCAACGCCAGGGTGGGGAGGCCTGCCAAGCCAGGTCAACGATCCACTTGGCTGAACTTCATCAGCTAATGACAAAGATGGGGGGGGGGGGGGGGGGGAATATCCAGTAAACCAAAGACAGATGCCTGTTATCACGCGATATTTCGCTTATATTGAAAGTAATGAAGAGGATGAAAGTCCCTTTAGTTGCACCCCTAATCTATGCAACTCGGTAAACATGTTGTTGAGTGCGAACAGCGTGTCTGTGTGTGTTTGTGATGAGCCACGCATGTGAAGCCCCATTCCGTTTGCATCTGCCAATCACGCTATTTGACCCGCTGCAAAGACGCACCTTTTGGTTCTGTTCAGTATAAAAGGACTGACTTAACATCAGTGACGTAAATGCTCATGCATCCTGGACAGAGTTAATACGTCTCTGCGTAGGTGTGCCAAAGCCTGTGTGTTCCTCAGCGGCGATCCGCTTTGCATTCATAACAGCGATGCGGCGACGCGATGAACTTTGAGATTTGAAGGCGTATTCGTGGGGGAGGTGGGCTGGATGGGGCTGAGAACGACTACTTTTTGACGCCCTCATTAACTGAAGGTGTAAACAATAGGCCTTGTTGCATGAAGCTGTGGAAGAGAGGCGGGGTCGAAGTCCAAATATCTCTCCTCCGGATTCATTCCTGAACTCGCGGCCCTTTGAAAGTCTGGCGAGGTTCAGTACTACAAACTCTATTTGACTCCTTTGGCCAGTCTAAGCTTTAGTTAGACACTTCATTTGGCTAAAGGATTAGACTACTAAGCCTTTAAGTGGTAATCTGGTCACATGAAAATCTAAAACCGGGTTGCATAGACAAGAAAACCTTGCACCTCCTTTGGAGATTTTCCTCTCTTGAACTCTGAGACTCCGCCCATGCCATCCCTGACTTGGCGGCACATGCATGCATCAGTGGCCATGTGGATTTCCTTGTGCAGAGCTGCGGCTGTCTGTCGGATTTAGCCGACTCCCCGTCTTGCAGGATCCCTCTGTAAGCCTCTTCGCTCTCTGCCCCGGAGGGGGGGTGTTTTCATTTTGTTGGCCAAGATATGAAGGAATCACAAAATGCCTGTTCTGATTACAGATCTCCATGAGACCTGTGTTGGGATAAAGGCTGGAGCCAGATGTGAGGAAACGACACTGAACAGAGAGCGACTGACCACCAAGGTAATGCATGTGTTCAGTACTTTGCAGCTCGGGCTGCTTCCTGGATGAGTGAAGACGATCCTGCCTCTGCAGCTCCTGCGATACCTTTACGGTGTAAATGAGTCTAAAGAGTGTGGAGGTGGGGCTGGTTTTATTTTCCATGCTGGAACACAGTGTCTCATTTCCACAGGTGCAGAGATCAGATTTGGCTTTGGGTGGAGGGAGGGGACCCCACCCCGCATGTAAAGTACCATCTGAGCTATATGTGTTGATCAACCTCCCACAGGTTTGGCTTCAATTTCTCCTTTTCCCAGACGAGGCATACGGGCCAGACTCTGTCTCTCGCTCTCGCTCTCTCTCTCTCTCTGCTACCCGAATGGCACAATGTGATTCACGCAATCGACCCGCTTCGTCGTCCACGATGTGCTTTTGTATCTGGATTATAGCCCTTGCCGCTGCAGGGATAAACATATGCAGACGCAGGATCAGTACGTCCGGCATTTGTGCTTTGTGTCATCGTTTCTATCTACAGACTAACGACTCAGATTGTAGTCAGGAACCAGACGGCTTTCATCTAGAGCCAAAGTCGTCTTTTTTTTTTGTTATCGGGATATCCCGGTTTTCCTTTTCTCACTCTTTTTGAAGTTGAAATTGGATTTTAGCTCCTGAATTTGGTATTGAATCCAGTTTAAAAATGTAAAACTTCTTTCTCTTGGCTGAGAAAAAAAAGAGAGAACAGTTCAAAGCTATCTAATGTCCACAACGTGTCGGTGACATTACCAGCATATGAGGTGTCGGTTATATATACATTTGATGGATTGACACAGCAGCTGTTGATACGTTACAGCAAACGGGTGCGTAGCCTTCATCTCTCCCTAGACGAGGGGGTTCACTGCTAAAAAGTTAAAGCTGTGAGATGGTCGGTTTGAATGAGAATTGAAGAGGAAGCTTCCAGATCGTTTCACCTGAAAAATCTTGCAGAACTGTCAAACACACTTCGTGCAGGAACCAGTTTCTGCAAATTACACAAATGCACAAATGTAAATGTGCATGGATGCTGTCTGTCGATAGTCAGAGAAGGAAATGTTGTCGCTGTCAGAAGGATAAGAGGTGATGCGGCGTGTACGAGCACATTCTGTCCCTGTGAGCCCGAGGCAACGGCAAAGAAGAGTACAACCGCGCCCCCCCCCCCACCTGGGCATGCAAAGGCAAACATGCATGCGGTTATTCTAATGGACAAACATCCACACTCACGCAGGCAGAGCCAGACAAACACAAACACATTTATATTCATACATGGATCATCTCTAAACTCGGCTAAAAATTTAGGTCCGACCAGAGACGGCATCCGCAAATCAGGATGGACCGACCGACTGTGAGTGGGCGCCGAGCCAGCGCCAGAATGACGTTTATTCTCTGTCAGTTTGACTCGCCACTTGGCTGGGTAATCCTGCAGAAGCGCTTTTGAACCAGCTCTCCACGCTAAACCTCTACATTTCAATGTGAGTGAATTGAATTTCTCCGCTGGGCATTCGTCCCTGCCTGGCACGGGGCTAAGAAAAAAGTACGCTTTATGAGGAACACGGCGATATGTAGAAGTCGAGGATTAGTCAGATGGATGAGCGCCCAGACTGTTGTCTCTTTTTCTGGAGCGGTTTCTTGGGCAGGTTTCACTCATTCGTTGAGAGCGCAAAGCGTGCAGAATGTTCCTCCACTCTGTTATTACTCATTGTTATTACTCATTGTGTCATTTCATTCATTCTCGTGCGATCACATCAGCTTGCCTGTTAGAGTCTGGCTTGGTTTGCCGCCTGTCTCTCATAGCCGTATTGGTGTTGGAAGTTGCAACCAAAGGCGCGCCCCACCTGATACCGCCGACGGCTGAATGTCTTTCATTGTCAGGCCCTGCTTAGATTCCAATTACTTAAATCCCGTTTGATCTGATTCCTTATTTGTTCTGCGAGGATCCGGCACCATTTTGACAAGCAAAATGAGCGTTCTTCTAATCATCAAATCATTGCTGAGTCGACTAAAGTTAGGGCTGAAGCCACACCAGTATTTTAACGATAAACCGTCTTTTCTTTTTTATAAAGAACTTTGTTTTCCAGTTAATGCACATCAGTAGGTAAAAAAAATGCTATGATGTAGTGAGTGAAGATAACTTAATGTTCCCTTCGCTCAATGCTTTTAGCTGGACAAACTATGTAAATATAACATTCGTGTCAGAACAGCTGCACAGCTGTATGGATTGTCTGCAGGCCAGACCTTTCTTTCTTAAAGTGCATCCCATGCTGTTGGAGCATATACTTCATCACTTGGATGTGACTCCGGATTCCAGGTTGCAAACAGAAGGGGAAACGAGATGGACGCGTGGATGAGAGTGTGTGGTGTGTCGACAGCTAACACATGCTAAATTCTTAAATCCTTTCTCACGAGTGCTGATAGCGCTAATGCTGCATTTCTTTCTTTTACATTATGCCTCCCGTTTCCCACTGCCCCCCCCCCCCCCCTCCCCCTTTTCGATTCCCCTCCAGGCGGTGTCAGTTGAGGCTCTGAACAGGTGCAGCAGGAAGCGACATGAACACCAACAGTTGGCTCCTCCAGCCATATAATACTGCATGTATACTATACATTCCAGTCCTCCGAGCTCACACTCGTATGGAAAGCAAAAAAAAAAAAAACAGGTTCCGAGTACTGGACCGTGTGAGACGCCTCTTCGCCCCCTGGGCAGCTCCGGCTGCCCTCGCCCTGTCCGGGTTCAGCTGCGTCGCGTTATCTCTTACCTCTGGCTGAGGACAAAGGAGCCGAGCATCTGCTGGTTTACAGGTTTAATGAGTAACACATCGGTGCAGATAAGTCGAGTTATAACACACCGTGTTAGGAGAGAAAGTGGGTCATTTCATCGCACATGCATCCGAGGGGAATACGGCGGATGTTTATGACCTTATATAGGCGTCGGTTGGTATAGGATCTGACTTGGTTGGTTCCTGCATGCAATTATCCTGCCTGAGAGACGTGGATGTAAAGCTTTCAGTGTTAATTTCTATCTAAAAAAAGCTAACTTTGCAACCATAAACACCTCTTTGAACCAAACACAAGTTGTCGTCCCCCCCCCCCCCCCAAAAAAAAAAAATGTTGCTTATTATGTCTAAATTGCTGTAAACATGGTTACAAAGCTGTGGAATCAAACATATCCGTAATCGGGAACAGGCTGGTCTTCCGAGACGGGCGAAGACACAGATGAATAATAATTTAAAAAAAAAGATGAGCAAATGTTTGGGAAAGACCGGAGGGAAGGAGCAGCGAGAGTGGGGGGGGGGGGGCGCAGCAACCAGCTTAGAAATGCATTCCAGCCGCTTTAACGTCAGGCTACAAATATTCCGCGCCGCCATACTCCTACTCCTACACACAAATGAAGTGAACTTCAGAGGACTCTCATAAAGCCTGGAGACAAGGGACGGACATTAAAAGCCCAGGGTTTGAAACTGAACCCGGCGGGTGCCGTCCTCGCCGTCGGAGCGGCCGGTTCCACGGCAACACTCGTGTCAGCCTGCTTTGAGTTTCACCTCCTTTACACACTATCAAATGCAGACGAGGGGGAAAACAAGTAATCTGATCAAGAGGATTCATTAAAGGCGGTTTTCAGATGTGAATTAGAGCCACCTCTCCATGCACAAACATGCACGCCACACTTGAGTAGCACGCTTCGCACCTTCTCGTTAAACGCCCATAAGTTGGAGGGCTGCTTTCGACATGCCGGGACGAGCCGAGGACGTTTTCCCTCTGCCGCCGTGAGCAGACTTGACTTTTACAGATCGTGTTGTTGAGCGTGATTAAATTCACACCTCTCCTTTGTCTATCCTGATGGAGGGTTGGACATGAGCCAGGCTTTGGCTGCGTTCTTGTTCTGGCCCGACTGATATTATTTTATTGCATCTTCTCTGCAGCGGTGTGTGTTGTTATTTTCTGTCATTCGCTCCACGCTGCCAACTGAGGGATTATCTCGATGATGTAAAATTACCCACGTGCCTTTTGGCAAAGCAGCTTGTGTGCGGAACTTCAGCCAAGTCGGTAAAGGTTAGCTGTAGTAGTGTGGTTTGATAAAACTGTGTGTGTGTCTGTTTGAACCTTTTTTCAAATATCTTCAAATATCCTGGTCCCGGGCGGACGTCTTCCTCGAGCCCCGCTCCACGTCTACCTCCAGGTCATTGATCCAGGTGTGTCCTGGTCTGGCTTCGTTTCTTTCTCCTCCTTGATTCAAATGGGGGGGGGGGGGGGGTGTCTTGTGCATCTTCTTTTGCTCGTCGTCGGCCTGGGGAGAGGTTGACCGATCTGCGCTCTCCTGTATTTTCCTTTACTGATAATAAATCGCCGGTCATTCTGAGGGATCTCTTCATCTGGATGACTGCAACAGACAGCAAAACAGGTTTTGCAGTCTTTTAGAACGCCGTCGTCTCTGTCAGATCAAAGGAGTTCCTTGCATTTTCCATCTGTTGGTTATTCTTTTTTATATATATATATATGTTTTTTTCCTTGTAGTCTGTGGTGTCAGCCTTGACCGTTGAGCTCTCTGCACCCTGACTCAGTCTAACCCAAGGCTCCTGAGGTAATATAAATCAACTGCCATGCTTGCAGCGCTCCTATATAACCTGAGCCTCTGCATGAATGCATGTCATCTGTACAGTCTCAGCAAAGTCTGGTGCGCCCAGTTTGTCATGTTATTCCTGCCTCTTCCTGTGTTTTATGATACATACTGTATACTAAGCTGTGCTGCTTGCAGTAAAATGGCTATAAATAGAAGGTGCTGATAAAGAAATAGAATTACCGAGTCCGTTTGAACGCTCAGCCAGGGACGAGGAGGCTCATTACAAGTCTGGGCTGAGCTAAAACCAAGACGAGAATTAAAAGGGTCGGCGTGTTTACCACCAGATACTTTAAATATCTATGTATTTGTATGAAATTTTAGGGTACACCTTTCAAGACTTGATGTATTTACGATTTTCATGGCTCGCAGTCATATACATCAAGCGACCGCACTGCGGCAACATCTGTCTCCATCTCGGAGGTCTGCCACCGTATAATTAGTCAGCATATGTCTGCGAGTCAGGAAATACAGACGTGTTTATGTAAAATATAGAAGCGTGTCCCGCTTTTTGTGTCCTGAGGCGCAAACGTTGTCGGTTTCATTCCAACCTTCGGTCCAAGGTGTGTCCAGTTCGCTTCATTCTACGGCGTTATCTCGTTGGTCGTTTTCGTCGCGTCGTCAGTCCGAGGTTCGGCGAGGTGGACGCTACAGTGCGTGCAGCGTTGCGACCGCATCACAAAATCAAATTAGCGTAAGTGGGGGAAAAACAAAACAAAAAAAACGTGCGAACAAACAGCGTCGGGAAACAAAATGGCGCCACCGCGAGCCTCACCCTCCACATCGTTAGACTTTTATCGCAAGATGTGGCTCGTCCTCGCTTTCATGAGGGTATTTTTGGGTTCCAAAATGCTGGTCCAAAAAATTGGTTGACCGTTACAGACGGCTCCCATACACCTCCCTTTACCGACGACTCCGGGACATTTTTTTATGTTCCTGTTTTTAAATTATATTCCCAATCGCAGATGGAACGGCTGGAAGGCAGTGCGTTTTGCAGAGGTTTCTGGTTTGCCGACCCAGAGAAGCGAGAGGAGTCTGAATCTTCTGGTCTTCGTTTGCTTGCTTAGCCTTTGATAGATAATAGGTGAAACGCACATGGATGGGGTGGACTCTCTTATTAGAAGACTTGCACAGGGATCTGGACTGGTTTTGTATGAGTGTCTGTAATTGAACTATGAAACAGCGGGCGTCCTCCAAGGTGTTACCGAGCATTTAAACTTAAAGCATTTAGCCCCGAGGATTTCAACACGCAAACCATTAATGAAAAGTAAGTCTCATTGCCGGTTTGTCTCCCGCAGCCTCCTAAAAGAAGTCTGAGACTTGGTTCTCAGTTGGGCTCAGCGCTAATGACAGACAGGCGAGCCTTTCCTTCGCACGCCTGTTATCTGCAACATATAACCCCCCCCTCCCCCGTCTGTGCTAACGCACGGTGTGTACACACACACACCTCTGGATATCTATTTGTCTTTATGCACACGCTGCACCCTCTGTGTTACCATCTGTAATTCTCCCACCATGTTAAGAGTCTTTCTTTACCATAGCAACCCCCCCCCACACACACACACACACACACACACACTCTTATTCCGTGCATTCCTTTTCCCCTCTCTTATACCCCAGTTCTGGCCTGGTTTTTATGACTGGTTTTTATGAACCCCCCCCAGCTTACTGCGTTCCTTCAGGAATTTTGGCCCACGTTCAACAATCTTAAATCAACTACAGGCCCGCGCCCTGGGCCCCCTCGCTCCGGGTCCGTCACCCCGCATGTTGACCCCGGAAAGGGGAGGGGGCGCCGACAGGCGACTTGTCCTCAAAAGGTTGAGCCTATTGTTCGATAGCTTTTGGCCCCCCGTCTGCTTCTTTCTGCGTGTCTTTCTTTTTCTCACTCTTTCTCTTGTTGGTTTTTGTCTATGCATAATCAATAGTACAAAGGTATTGAACTTTGCCTTTTTGACTTTGAGTTTCGTCCATCATTTTATGGCTCACTACTTTACTCATCCTGCTGCAACGCATTTCTTTACCAGACACATGCACTTCCGATCAGTTTAAGTGTGACAGCTGCGACAGTTCAACGATCAATTGCATGCAGAGCCCGTCTAAACGCAGCCGTGCAGGAATTAAAAGAGCAGTTCCTCCCGGCATGGTCCTCACCAGCTGTAGAGTAGAGCTGCAGGTATTTTTTAATGTGATGATCGCCTCTCACTTTGTCTCATCTTCTTCCCGAGCTCATTGCGACTCTTCCTTTTATTTTTTTTGGTGGGAAGGATTGGCCGGAAAGAAATGTCTTCCACAGATGTTGCCTATCCTGCAGGCGGCGCGTAGTCGAATCGGGGATTACTTTCCCTTCCTCCTCATCTGAGTTCGTAGCTGCCCTCCACCTCTGCTTGACCTCGTCCCGTCTCCGCAGCGCCGCGACTTTGCTTCTATTTTTTTCCTTCCAATGCATCGTACCTGTCCGTGATGCTGATTAGCCAAAGAGCCTTAAGTTGATTTGCTGCTCCGCTCCTCTGCGGTGCAAAGCCTGAGTCCGCCGGGCTCGGCCCGCCGTCGACGCAGGGGTCCCCTTGTCTTTGCTTTTATGTCGCTTCATTGACAGAAGAGTTATCGGACGCGGAGCTGCTCGCGATGTGTGAGATGCTCACATGCCTGTTGCACATTAGTGCAGTAATTTAGCGAGCTGGGCTGTGGCGCCAACCGCGGCCCCTGCTGCCTCACCTCCCTCGCTCTTCATCCTTCTATAGTGACAGTCTTTGTTCGCCCTTTTCTAAGTGGTCTGGTTCAGATTCCCAGATTGTTGGATCCTCTGAAGGAAGGGAAACACGGATAGAGCCGACGCGTTGTCTTGTGCATTCTCACCAGAGGACTAGAACTCAATACGAGCCTATTGTGTGTTACCTCACAGCAGATTGGCTGTTTATTTGTGTGCTTTTTTTTTTTTTTTTTACAGCTACTTCAAAAGATTCGAGTTTTGTGATTACTTTCCTGGCATTTAACGAAAAGAAAAAAAATCCCCATGTGCTCAAATGAAGTCCGAAGGATTGTCAGGTCGGGCTTTGGATTCCTACGTAGCATCAAACATCATTAGACCGACGGGGGTTGTGAAGTGTTTTGGGAGTGTGTCTGTGGCTTAACGGGCTTAGGGCATCACAAGTTTGCTGAAAAGATCCATCTTTTGTTACCGTGAAATGATCCTGGTTTTTTGTTTCCAAAGGCAAAGCTGCGATAATCCATCCAGCAAACCTCTGCGTCCGGTCAATTCACAGCGAGCGTTAGCGCCGCCGTTTCACCAGCCTAAGTTTGCAACGAGTCCACTCGACTCCCATGTTGCTTTTCAATGTCCGCTCACCCCAGTTAGAGAAACAGCTGGCGAACCACGGCTTGGCGTGCAGAATGGAGGCCCGAAACCTCACCCGCCGTCCGTACCTTGAAAGCCGCATTGCTTTAGAGCGAAAGGTAAAGTGAAAAAGCATGGAGGTCGACACGTGTTGAGGTGGTTCCAAGGTGAGATACGGAAATGCACTTAACGGGGATAGTGTCGTTTGCATTGGCCTGCAGCCAAAGTGAAACTCGATATGGGATCAACGGGCTCTACTTCTCGACCCCACATCGGGGAAATACCAATCGTGCTGTTACGGAGGAACTAAAATAAAAATAAAAAAGTCCCTCGATGGTGCATTTCTTAAAAATGAAAAGCCTATCTTAGCAGCGAGTGTTACGTCTCCAGAGGAAGCTGCGGTTTAACCGCTGCTCTACCTTTAGCCGTGCATGACAAGTCGCTGCTGATGACGCCGCCCGTTGTTTGCTCCAGTGTTAATAAAGCACCATCATCGTTTGGCAGGGCGATTGGTTCTCGTGCGAGACTGCCGGTACCGTTTTTTTTTCTCGCAGCCCGCCTTCGTGTTTATCACGCCAGACCTCGACTCCGATGCAGCGCTTATCAGGCGAGGAGAAAGGAGCGAAAGGAGGTTTGAGCTCAAGACTAAAGTCAAAGTCTGTTCAAAGAAGCTGGGAAGCAAATACCGCTGTAATTGCATTTTTTAAAAATGTATTCTTTCATAAAGTAATTCTGCAGGATCTCTAATATAAATTAAGATGGGAAAAATTACAACCTCTAATCGCCGCTCTGTTGACAATGACCTTTTTCTTTATCGGCAATACTTTGTTTTATTTGGCACATTCCTGGCTGGAGATTTCTAACAAGCACAAACCTCTCTGATGCCTGAGTTCGGGATTGATATCTAACTTTCAAAGGAATTAATAGATGAGCTCTTGCAGAGGCCATTTTTTTTGCAGTTTAGGGAAATAACCTTAAGTTCTCAGATGCTAAATGTTATTTTAACATGGGCAGCAAAAACAAATGAAATTGTTTCTGATGAAAATCAAATGTGCCGCGTACAAATTACATTTCCTGATTTATTCCTCCTGAAGTGATAAGGTAACATGATATAGTACAGTTCTAGATCTTCTCCATCTGAAGTGCACTGAGCTGTAACTCGGACCCATGCTCTCGCGGCTTTACTTGATAAAGGTCTCCCTCTGTTCGCACACATAGACCCACCAGTGTCCCCTCCGCAGCAGAGACAATGCTTCCTCACATCAGTCTTCACAGGCCGCTAGGCAGCGACTCGGACACCTTCCTTATCGATGTCCCGCGTCTAACAGAAAGGAGAGTAGAGGATTACTGAGCCTGGGATTGCAGCATAAATGCAACGCTGTGCTTAAGAACTTAATGCACTTTACATTACACGCGCTGCGATTTGGATGGAGGGGCTGCATTAAAAATCTGGAACTGAGCTCAGACAAACAATTGCGATTCTATGGCTGACCGTTGGATGAAATTCTCTTGAAGCATAAATGTTTTGATTTTTTTCTGGACCGCAGAAGATGGTTCTGTATGGATCCAGGCAGGGTTTCAGCATGTTTTACGACTGTTGGGTAAGAATCTCATAGAGGGCTGTTGACTTCACGGTTTTATTTATCTGTACTACAGTTTACTGTACTTATAATTTCTATCTTTCATTTTGTATGAATGGCGCCATGAAAATGTGATGTTAAACTAACAGAAGCAGCAAATGTTCTCATTTTAGAGGCTGAAACCAGCAAATGTTTCTTTAGTGAAATACTTTAGTGAAATTGACCACACTGCAAGACTACTAATATTACAAAGCAAGAAAAATGTTTGAAATGTGGAAACATTCATTTGATCTTTTAGCTTTTATTTATTTTTTGGGCTAAGCCCAAACAAGACCAATTGCAGCAAACTAATCAAGAACAATGTATTTGCATTGGCTCCATGTTGGCTCTAATATTACTTGGACAAATTACTTTGCTAAAGTCCACATGCACCAGCCAATCAGAGTGCAGTGGCTTTGTGTTTATTGGCTGCAGGTGCCTGTGGTGTAGCGGAGGCGGAGGCAGAGCCAAGAGGTGTAATGGAGCCTCTTTCTGTCTCAAGGAAGTTCTGGTTTCACCTTAAGAAATGCAGCAATGCAGGTTACCGTGACAACTGACACTAGACAACCTAAGGCTTTGTGTTTTTAGGACTGTCTGTGAATTTGAAATGTTTTGTTGTTATTTTGCGTTTGCTTGTTGGCCTTGGCTGATGTTGATCGGCCGGCGATGTGCAAACACATTACCACAAAATAGAAGGGACTAACAGGTCAATGAATGAATAAGAGAGTCATGGAAGTTTTCGATTGTTGTTGCTTTTGGATTTTTGCAATTTGCCTTTAGATTTGTTACTCAACCAGATCAGTGGAGGTAAAATATTTTTTTTTAATTTGAATTGAAATAAATGTGACGTTCCTGCGAGTTCAGTCGGTTTAGAGTTAATGTGAAGACCCAGCAATCAGGTTTGCGACGATAAACCAAACAGGTGTGAATTTTTGACGCGAGTTGGATTTGGATTTGAGATGAACTTACTTCTGACCATCGTGTCATTCTGTTACGGCCTGAACTGGCTTTGGAAATCACTTGAACCGATGAAAACATTGCCTTTCCTGATCTCGTAATTGTTTTGTTCATGTCTGAGATCTAGAAATAGAAACTCTTAGTGTTTTATTTCTTGGTTTGGAATGTTGTCGCTTCAGGCAAGGACAAATTGTCTCGTGGTAGAAAATCAGAAGACAGAAATGTTTTCCGCTGCGCTTCTTCTTTGTTACACGTGTTTGAACTCCCAAATGTTCACATTTAAAGCCTGTTTTACAGTGAAATAACGGTGCCAGTGTGTTTGCGTTGTGCGGTTTCAGGCTTAGATTGTGTGCATTTTGGATTAAGGACTTATCGTGTTTGCTATCTGTGACTGTTAAGCTCAGACTTCTTTGTCAGCCACAAAAACATTTGCTCGTGCTTTTAGGAAAGAAAAATGCTGATCAGACAAAAATGACTATTTTGACTGCTTGAAAGCGGAATGCAGATGAGGTTCTGAACAGTTCCGGTTCTGTTGAATATTTGTACGCACCTCTTTGTGAATTATCTGTACCGTGGAAAACTTCATTTTAAAGCAAATGTAGAGCTTTAAATGTAGTGTTTCCAGATGATGAGATACGGGGGTCATAGATCACTTAGCCGTAGCCACATGTGGAATTACGTGGTGGGACACATGGCTTTCTCAGTGTTTTGTGTGGTAGCCAGTGCGGATTAGCTCAACCGCTAGCTTCTCATTGTCTCTAATTGTGTCATAAAACACAACAGTTTTCGTGGGCATTTGCTAAATCGACTGTGGCAGGTTGTCTCTGTGTGACTTGAGACATCGCACGCCAAACGGGCGTGTTTGTGGACGCGAGTGGAGTGCCCGAGAACAAAGCCAAAAGGTGTGAAAGGTTAATTGGAAGTCAGGAAATTAAAGTTTTGGAAGTCAATAGCGCACGCCGCAATAACGCCTGTAGATACCGCGGCAATGGCCGCAGCTGCCAGTAAAGAAATGTCGCTTGGGTAAATGCTCCCATAAATTTGCACACCTGCGTTTGAACCCAGCCACCTGAGAGTCGTTAGAAAGAATTCAGGTTGAGGCGGCTCCTCGTTGGCGTCACTTCTTCGACCCTGAAGCTCTGTTCATATTTAATCATGTCTGGGTATCCGACAGCTACATTTAAAATACGGGGCCGAGTTTGCCCTCGGCACGTCGTACGTCTGCGGCATCATTAGCTTTAATTAGCATTCATCCTCGTGGCTGTACGTCCCCACAGTGGGAGCAATCCGATATTTCCTGCACCATTGATAAGGTCCTGCTAATGTCGAATCTCTTCCCAAGTCGGGTCGGCTCCAACCCCTCCAACGTGAGCTGATGTGACGATTTAAATACGTCAGATTTCTCTCTCTCTCTCTCTCTCTCTTTTTCTTTTAAAGACGATGGCACACGAGCTTCATGGTGGAATCTGCAGCATGAGAAGGCCTCTCATGTTTTACGCCCTCATTACGTACGTTCCGAGGAGATGAATGCGCCCACGGCCCCTGCAGTGGTCGGGGTTATGTTAATGGAGTGGCTGCACAAAGGAACTGTCTGCGTGAGTGTTGGCCCCATGGCTCCTGCTCCGCTTTCCGTTACTTTGATATTCCTTCGTCCTCTTCCACGTGGTTCCTTCCTTCACTGCCCCCCCCCCCCCCCCCCCCCGTGGATCCCCAGATTTCCCCTCCAGTACACCGTGAGTCAATGCAGACTAATCCCATGAATCAAATGTGTCACCTACACTAAGCAGGAATTCATAGGCCCTAGATTACCACTGGACACTAATCGTGTTTAGCCTCCATGATGATAGCTCCTGTTGTGGGCGGGGCTGCGGCTCCAAGGCCAGGGTGATTTAATGCATGTCTTGAGCGTTGTTGGATCCCGGCTGTCGTCATGCACTTGTTGAGCTTCCTCCTTCCTTTTCCTTCCTGGCTCCTGCAGAGGGAAGATTTCTGTGTACTCGTAAATATAGATGGAGAGTATGTGTTTGTGTACAGATGTGTACAGATGTGTACCGACTTCAAACTGTCTTTTTATGTCGCCGCGTTCACACATTTCTATAATTCTGTGAGACAAAGCAGTGGGAATACTGAAAGACCCGATCTTTATTAAACTGGAATCATTATTTTAATGTCATCCAAAGAGTAGACTTTTGCTTTCTTCTTTTTGGCAATTCCAATTGCGTTTTCATAAAAAAAACCACACACGCATTACTTCTTAACTCTTCAGCATGTTTCACTGTTGAGACTGAGACGATGCATTTCCTTTGGGCTCTTTGCAGCTCTGGCTTTTTCCGTCTACCTCGCCCTACGCCCTTTCCTCTCTTCCTCAACGAATGCCTCCTGCACACAGTGTCAGGGGCACGGTCCACAGCTATTTGCAGCTTGACCGACAGTAAATTTTCATTTTGACAAGCCCGTTGCACTGTCTTCTCTGTTTGCCACGGCCCTCTCATTACCCACCCCCATCATCTCCTTGAACCGTCCAGCTGTGCAGCCCCTCATCAACGACGCCTTGTGTCTCCTTGGTCTTTCAGCCGCTGTGACTGTCTATCTTTGTCGTCTCCTTATTGCCGCCCCCCCCCATCTCTCTTTGGCCATCGTTGCATTTTGTGACTGCCCGTGTTCTGAATCCCTTCTTTCAGCAGGACAAAACGACCGTCCTTGGAACATGCTGTCAAACCGTCCCGCGCCCCCGTCCTCTGTTCCACCCTATGAATAAATTGACACACATATGATGGCATAGAGGACAATTATTGTACTTTCTCTGTGTGTGTGCGTGTGTGTGTGTGTGGAGGGGGGTTTGGCACAAGTGTGCATAAATCTTTTAGCCACAAATAAGCTAAATGCTCAAAGCATGTGAATTTATTCCTGATGTTACTGGTTGAGTCTCCAGCTTTATAGGTGGGGTGAAAGGAATGCATCCAACCCCAGTTTAAATGTTTTTGTTTTCAGCAACAGCTGAAACAGCATGAAGAAACAATTTTTCGGTCTCCAAATTGCATCAGTTCCATATGAGCGGCGCAGTTCCCATGCCGCTCTCATGCGACGGTCTTCATGCTGCACGTCGACCACGTTGCTGTCCTTTAACAGCCGGCGCTGCAAACGCCACGTCAGACGGCACGGTGAAGGCATCGGCTTGTTTTCATGCTTGGTGGGGGGGGGGGGGTTAGCCTGTAGTGTGTTGCTGGACGTAATGTTCAGATTGAACCGCATCATAAATCACCTTAATCACAAACAAAGAGGCAGTGGGTAAAAATCTTATTGATGAGAGGAGGATCCATTCATTATCAGGAAGTTTCCTGTTGTTCATCTTCTATAGATTAATATGTGACATTATTATAATGTAAATATTGTAACAGTACTAGTAATCATATTTGTCTTTAGTATTTGTTTCATAAACACCAAACCAACTCCATATGTAACAAACGTATATTTTTTATGCTGTAAAAGCTTTTAAATTTAAGCTTTGCCTACGAAGCCCATGAATCACTCTTTAGAGTGTACCAATAGTGTAGAGCGGGATTGGTTTGAGAAGTTGAACGGGTTCAATGAGCGGTGCATGCAGGTAAACCCAAACCTACGACGGCCCGTGTTTAGCCTTTCATGGCTCAGTCTACACGATCAATAGACCATCTCCCCGAAGGCAAGCAGTGAGGCAGAATGCGATTTCTTTTCTATCCATCATTCCTTGTGCTGACAGGCACCCCCACACCATCCACAAGTTCAAAGCCTTGCATTTGCCACCAGCGAGGGGGCGGAGTGGTGGACTTGCGGCCCTCTGACAGAATTTAGCCCCAAGAAATGTTCACTTGACTGTCGTCTTAAGTGGGGAAACTTTTCCTGCTTCTGTTTTGGACCGACTCGGGGACCGCTGAGGGTTTCACTCTGGCGTGAAGATTCAAGATACTTTATTATCATTATGCGAACATAATAAAATCGTGTGAAGGCCCACGGCTTAAGGCACTCATCGGAACATAAAATGAAGTGAAGTCAACGTCCTTCCGAGGAATCCTCTCAGGATTGCTTCTTTGTATGTGTAGAGAATCTCTTTTGAATGAAACCTGCTAAGCGGAGGAGTCAATTGTTTGATCTGAAATAGCCGCTAAATAGCAATCCAATAGTTTGATGAAAAAGTCTTGTTGGCAGGCCGGTTCAAATGCTCAACTCTCTTCAGAGCTGCCTCTCCTCGAAATGTTAATGACACGGTGGTGATGTTGGGACCGAGGAGTCTGCCTCGGTCGGATAAGCATCAAAGTCATGATGAACACATGACTCAGTCTTTAGGGCTTCTTATCAAAGCATCCCTTTTTCCAATCGTGTCTCTGGGCTTGTAAAACTAATTTAGATCAATCAGATTATTAGATGTTTCTGTTAAGCCACAACCCTTATTTGGCTTCAGAACCCTTTCTTTACATCTTTAAATACTAAGACTTCCCAGAAATCTTCCCAGAATTGTCATCAGTATCAGAGTTTTCATGTTCTCCCCGCGTTCGCGTGGGATTTCTCCAGCTTCCTCCCACCTCCAAAATAAAACACGCAATTTAGGTCAACTGATCCCTACAAAATTGCCTGTCTCTGTGTGGAAGTGCATTCGATGTGCTGGCGACGCATTCGGGGTGTACTTCGGCTCTTGCCCACGGCAAGCTGGGGTCGGCTCCAGCATCTCCCATGATGGATGCATTAAAGTTTTCATGCATGAAGGTTGATGCGATCGCTGTTTCGATGCATGTTGTGTAAAGGGGGAATCCAACTAGTAATAGGCGTCTGTTTTGTGGACAAATCCTAGGTTTCCGGACATAAAAACTCTGACCCACTTTTGTGCCCTTTCACACTATATAAATAAGTTTCATGAGGAGGAGGGCATCATATGACCATTCTGTCTGGCTCCTTATTGTTAGCCCACCTCCCTCCGTGTGCGCTGTCTCGTTCGCCCATGCAGATCGACGGCGGGGGGGGGGGAGAGCCCCTCCGGCTAATTAGACTCTTGCCAGTGGAGTTTCACTGCGACAAAGGGAGCTATTCATTTCGACAGGATGGAGGAAAGGCCGCGCTGGCAGCGGCGATAGCATTGCTAGGAGGGGTTAGCAAAATGAAAAGACATGACTTTCGAGCTCGCCTTCTTCCAATGACGCTCAAAGCGCTCCGCCCTTGTCTTTTTCATCGCGTTCTTCGTGCATGGAGTCGAGTATTCGCCGAAAACAGTTGAAACTGCGGTACCGACAAGTTTTGATGGAGTCGCTTCAGTGACTTGAAGTTAAAGTCGTGACGATGGAGTTTGCTTGATGGAAGGCTCCACAACATGCGTTTCTCCGTAGTAGTAGTTGTGTCGACATTATCTGTAACTCTGTTCAAACTGAGTGTTTGTGAATGCAACACTCGGTCCGCAGTCTGTGAAGAACTCCAGTTCAGTGACGTTGAAACCAGTTCTACCAGCTATGGGAGGGATGGAAGCTGCTCGCCCGGGGCTAAATGTATGGAGTTCATGGTTGTCTGTAAAGTTACAGGCCGAGACTCCAGAGGAAAGTTGAGAAAAGAGGGCACTCAAACCCCTTTATAGAGGGAAAAGGGGAGGAAATGAAATGAAATAAATCAACAGAAGAAGGGAGGAAAGAAACTATCGTGCGCTGCCCTTTGTACTGTAACGCATTATTCGCTCTCATCCTTCTTCCCTCTCGGTCGCTCGTCCACTTTGCTGATGTCCGTTCCCTTTTTTCTTCCAGGGCACCGACAAGGTGGATCATACGACGCAGGAGGCCCGGGGAAGCCGTTAACGGTGCACAAACACACGCGGTATGACTGGTAGGTTATGTTCCGCACCGTCTGCACCATCACAGACTCGGCTGCCGGCGTGGCGACGCTGCCGTTGATGTGATCGTTCGTTATCTTTAGCACTTCTGCTGCGTCCATTCTGTGCCGTGATTACAAATGTCTCCTCGGCAAACGTCCCTGCGGATCGGACGTCCAGCCTTGACGCTAGAATGAATTGCCATAGGCATCATAAACATGGAATAATTCCTGGATAGCCAGCAAATCACAAGAAGGCGAAGGTCATTTGAATGTCAGATCCCTCATCAGGTCTGCAGCTCAGAGCGCGCTAACAGCTAGCAATCAGCTAGTGGACATAATGGAGTGTTTAGCAGGCAGAGAGTCAAAATGTGTCCCTCGGGAGACGTTGAGGAAAAAGCGCTAGCGTGGATGCTCGACATAGACGTGGCAGCAGGGTGTCTGTGCACGTTCACGGTGTTTACCGTAAAGCAAAACCGTCATCCGTTGAGTTTCACAGATGCATTTAGGCTCCGTTTTTAAGCCCTCATTTTAAATGATGCATCAAATCCAAGGTGAGGAAGATGGATTCTCCTTCATATGCTCCCAGCAGTTTCTTGCTCATCGAGTTTAGTTCAGTTCAGTTGACATTTGCCGAAAGGTAATGTCTAATGATTAATTACAGACTAACAGAAAGCGGTTTCGCTCCATGGAAATCAAGATGATGGGAAATTTGAAGAACCATAACGGCTGGAGTGATGGAGGGAGCGTGATCCAATCTGGACTGGAAGAATGAAACATAGTTTTTTCTTCTTCTCTGAAGCAGTCGACTGATACCTCTCATCTCCTCCTCTCCTCTTCCCACACAGCTGGAGAGAACGGGGATGCACATAATTGTGGTTTAATCCTGCTCTGTCCCCGCAGCATTAGGGAAGCAGCAGAGGGAGATAATGCACAGCTCGGGAAGGGAGAGGCGGAATAACCCCAAAGCTGTTGGGACAGATGCTCGGTGAGAAAGGTTTTAATGGTACCAAACTCACACGGGACCAAAGGAGACTGGTGTCACAAATAGAATGGTGCGGGAACTGGACTTGAGTGATGTGGAAGCCGGCCAGTGTGATTTACATCTGGTGACAGAAGTGATTATTTCCGGATGACGGTGATCTGGAAGTTCGAGGAGCCCCAACCGGAACGGTTTAGTCCAGTGAGTTTTATCCATACAGTCATCACTTTCTTCAGATAGAGACTCACAGGGATTTAGGTGCACCAGCTATAATGATTTAAATGCAGGCCCCCCCAAAAATAGGTCAACTATTTTCATTGTATTTATTCAATAGTTCTTTGTTCTTCCCAACACATAACTTTTTGAGTGATGTTGCTACCGGTCAGAAAAACTGACTGGTAGTGTTTGAAGGAGAGCGTCTTCCGTGGCGCCCGGTAGAGCCAACGGTCCTGGTGACTCATGAGTTCCTTGATCTGTGAAACGTCCTCCCTGTCCACGGTTCCAGGAATGACCTTTTGAGCGTCTCTCAGGCCGAGCTTGCCTTTCCGCAGCGGTCCCCACTGGACGGCATCTCATTGCCCTTCGGCGAGATGAAGGTCACAGTGCATTAGCTTTCTCCACAGAAGACGGAAACAGTTTTGGTAATGGGAAAAGAAAGTAATCGGAGGCAGAGGGGCCGGGGGACGGGGATATTTTAGAAGGTGTATTTAACTCATGGCTGAGTCTTCCGCAGTCGGAATGGGACGGCGCAGACGTTACGCACACTTTCAGGTTCAGAGGTTGTGTGTGGGTGTAAGTGGCGAGTGGGTGCTGTGCGTATGACGTGTGTTCATCTGCGTGTACTTTTGTGTGTGTTTTTAACTGCGAGCC
Source organism: Brachionichthys hirsutus (assembly GCF_040956055.1). Lineage (NCBI taxonomy): Eukaryota > Metazoa > Chordata > Actinopteri > Lophiiformes > Brachionichthyidae > Brachionichthys > Brachionichthys hirsutus. Next base: position 2,335,258 of record NC_090917.1, read on the forward strand.
AGGCCGGGTGTTAGTCAGGGACAGACGCGGGATTGGTCCGCCATTGCTGGGCTGGAGGCAAGCATTCTTTACACCTCATAAATCGCACCTGGTGCTGCAGGACTGCTGCTGACATTACTGCTGACGTGCACGCGCGCACACACACATGCAAATGCCTCATACACGCATGTCCAAACTGTGTAGCACATGTGTGCACGTGGGATCTTTTATTGCTCACATGCAGTGACGTCAGAGACCGAGAGACATTCATGTCACCATAAGCAGTGAATTAGAAAAGTAGTGTTGCGCAATCCTTGTGTGTCACATTTCATCCTCCATGCACGGGAACAAAGTAGAGATCATCTAGGAAGCGTTGAAGATGCATCAAATCCAACCCATGGAATTGATTCTGCAGCCCCAAATAAAACTAATCCTGTTTTAGATTTGTCCTGGTCCTCATTATTTAATATCAATCCCAGTGAATGTAATGTTTGGAGGATTTAATTCTTATATAATTTTTGTGTATCTCTTTTTTTTTTTTTTTTGTAAATGCATCCCAGAGGCGATGCAGAGCTCCCGAAACACATTTTTACGCATGAATACAATAATACCGCTCCGTTCATCGGAAATTGCTCTTAATCTGTTGTGCTATTATTGTGTTATTTTCTTATCGGTTAAAAAGCCAGGTGTAACGGCGCTGGCAATGGTGCAAATTACAAAACAACCCTGAAACATGCACAGTGAATCACTGGTGTAAGTGCAGCCAGGAGACAAATACTGGCGTGTGACATTCGGGTATTTGGTGCATTATCACTTGTTGTTGTTGAGAATGTGTACTTCTGAGACGTGGTGCAGGAAGGAATGCAGTAGAGCCGGAGTCCATTATATATTTTCTGACATTGTGTACCTTTTCTATTCACTGTCTGCATACACACCGAAGACTCCAGTGACCTCAGCCGTACTGTATATGTCACTAATGCGTACACCGCCTTTACCTAAAAAGTCCCTTGTGCTTTCTATAAGATATGAGATAAAGACGGGCAAAGCGAGATGTGATAACGTTGCGTTGTCATACTTTCCTCACAAACAACATAATTTGCCTTGTGGCTTAATTCTGAGTTCCGTTAAAGAGAAGGAGAACAGCGGGGTGGGGGGGGAGTCATCAGCCGCCGTCTCCACCTCAGCCCTTCTCTCGCTGGACTACATTTGCGTACGTTGACCTGAAGTTTTTTTATGTGCAGAAATTGAATTGATGGTGTAGATGAGCTCAATTTCTTTTTTTTTTTATCAGACATTTGCCTCTTTTTTTCTGTGCAACTGGAAAAAAAAAAAGGTTTTAGAAAGCAAACGTTTGAATACTGAATGGATGGCCATTACCACGGCAACTGCCAAGCTTTTGGGGAAGCCTTACTTGTCACACTCGCACCAGAGAAGTGAGACGTCGCTTTCCCCGCACTCTCTCTTGCCACTTTTTAACGTGAGCAGCAAATTCACACCCGCACCGACACATATTTACATATAACTAATAAATAGTTTAGAGTCATACTAATGTGAAAAGTGATCAGTGATTAAATGAGTCATTCACACACTCTTCAGAAATGAACCCTCCCTCCTCCAGCAAAATAGCACACGCAGACGTACGGAGGGGATCTCGGTTTCACCCTCCTGATGAGTATCTTCCATGCTCTCCGTCAGAGCATTAGCAGCTGAGCTAATTAGCCGTGCGCCGCCGTCCTGTCCACAGCTCGATGATCCTGGGCTCCAATCCCGCTCAGGTGGCTGTTTGCTTGCAGCCGAGAGGGAATGGCTTCCTGGCAAGCAGGCAAAGCATCTGTTCTGTGCAGCCGGGTTTTGCTGCTATATTTCTGAATGTCTTCGTCTCAGTAGCGTTTATTTCTGGTCCTCACAGTTTATCGAGCAAAACTGGATAAAAGCTTCACTTAGAATTATTTTTGCAGTTTTTTTGATCACTCCCAAGTTTTTCTTTTTTTCTTTTTAAACTTGACTAAAGGGACTGTTGTGATTTGGCAGACGTATAGGGTTCATTCTTGTCTATCAGATTTAATTGCCAGGTCTATTTTGTTTGGTATTCATGGTCAACTGCCAAAAGGGAGAAGCTGGAATTCCCCCTATGTAAGCCATACACTGCTGGTGCCTTATGCTTATTCATATAAATCGGGTAGGTTTTATGTATCCTACATATAATTTTCAGCCCATATTAAAGATATGAGAAAGGATCGCGTCTCCCTAAGCAGGCTGTTTCTGATTTTACCAGATCATTAGAAACTATTTCTTTTCCTCTCCTTCTTTCTCCACTGTCATTCAATCAGACATTAGTGGGTAAATGATCTGGAGAACTCTCATAGGTGGTCCGTGATTACGTTCCCACTACCGGCTGAATGATTTGAAGGGTGGGCTCCGCAATAAGGCACAGAAGAGTACTGCAAATTCAATAGTACTTTGACCCATAGAAATGTTCCACATCCACATCTCATAGAAGTATTTACAGAGTGCGTAGCATTGAAATAGCAGTGGAATAAAAATACAGTAAGTAGGTGTGTGAGTGATGTGTTTTGACAGTCAGTCTTGGCAGATGCTGCACAGTCCAGATCTGACGATAGCTAATGCGCTAACTCTGGCAGCATTCTGCTTTTTAATGGGGTTTGTGTGTGTGTGTGTGGGGGGGGGGGGGGGGGGTGCACATGTTTATGTGTTTGTGTGTGTTCATGTGGAAGGGTGGGTTCTCACAACACCAATGCCGACCTCTAATTGTCCAGACGGGAAGGCCTAGTACAAGCGCCAGCAACCTCGGGCCGCCTCGCATTGGTGGGCGTGTTGGGGGTATGTACTCCGTTCTACCAATCGGCTTACGGCTCCCCCCCCCACCCCTGGAAGTCGTGGTTCGGAGCATGTGTTTTTGCAGCAATGATGAAACTGAAAGATCAACAAAAGCTTTTGTCCGCTGTTTGACAAAGACAATTCCTTCCTGTACTCGCAAGTGTGAGATGAAACCTCTTTGGAATAAGGAGTGTGTGTGCGTGTGTGTGTGTGTGTGTGGGTGGGTGGGGGTAGGGGTGGGGGTGAGACAACATCGAAGGGCAGCTTGTAAGTGCAGCGACAGATATATGGAAAGAACACACTTTTTTTTTATTGTCAGCCAATGGGCCAATGCAGAATCCAGATGTAACCCCTTCATGCATTTGTATGGTGACATAATCCAGGTGTGATCATCTTTAATTAAATACTATGATTATAGTATTTGTTTCCTGCACTGCATATTTTTATAATTACAGTTTCATCAAATGTGTTTTTTGCTCCGGTGGCAAATGAGCAAGCTTTAAATTAACGATCTGCTCTTCCTGTCTCCGATGGAGCGTTCCCGTAAAACAATCCTGCATTAGGCACGGTTCATTTTTACTGTTCATTGCTCATTTGTGCACATTTACATACACATGCTTTGTGTATTAGGGCAGTCAGTGTATGTTGCAGAAATAATGCTCCTAATTTGCCCTGCCTGTCAGATTTGTCAGGGTTGAATTAATTGGATTAATCAGGTGCCTTATTCCTGATCATTTATGTGTGTGTGTGTGTGTGTATGTGTGAGCGTGAGAGATGAGGGAGTGCTATCTAGGTTATCCATTTAGACTGCTTACTTAGTGGCAGAGAAGCCCGGGGGGGGGGGGGGGGGGTTGACTTCCTAAATATATTTCAATACGACATATGTGATGCATGTTGTAGAAAGTCAGTTTATCTCTATATAAACGGGCCCCCACAGGGGCCCAACATTCAAAGCCCTGCCTTAAACTTCAATGAGCTTAAAGACCGCATGTGGCTTTATGGTCCAATTACACAGCAAAGATGAAAAGTCTGCACAGAACCCCCGTTTGTTGCAGGTTGTGCTGATTTAAAATTGATTTTCAATTCCCAGCGTAGCTTTTGTTGGAAAATGATTACATGCGCATTGTTTATTCTGATTTTAAAAGAAAAAGAGTAGACATATTAGAGTTGAAAGACCATAAAGACCCCCCCCCCCCCACACACACACACACAAACACAAACTCATGCACAGGAGTCCACATATGGGAAGAATATGGATCCAGGAGGACACATTATGTCCTGACAATAACAGGCTACACAAACAACATCAGCAAAAATAATTAGAAGAGCCTTTAGCTTTAGATGCTAATTGCAAAGATACAATTAAATGCAGACTGTTAAACCTAAGGGACCAATGATCCATAATGAGGCGCCCCGGAGCCGCTGATTTAGATTCACAGGCAACAGAGGGACGGGTTCTTGGTCGGCCGGTAGTCCAGGGTTAAGATGAGCATCAACAGCAAAGAGTCATGGTAATAGGTGTGAGGGCTGAACTAACACACGGTAACACACTAATTAAAAGTTAAGGTGAAGAAGTTAGTTTCAAGTTTGAATATAAAGGTCTCAGTGGAGTTAGATTGTCTGGCGTTAGCGGGGAAGGAAGTCACATGGTGGAGGGGGGGGGGGGGGCTTTGCGTTGAACCGACTGCTTTTTCGCTCCGGGAATGGAGGGTTTAATGAGGTCAGGGAGATATAAAGGCTCAGTCCATTTACACTTTAATAAGTCATCAGAAGCACCAGAGGTCTGGCCTTGACACGGGTCGACGGAAATCTGATCCAATTCGTCCGTTTCCGTTGAGGTCCGAGCCGCAACATTTTTTAAAGGCGATGTGTAGACGGTTCGACCACGTTGTGCTTCTTCCAGAGATCCGACACTGGATGAAGCAAAACCGCAAATCAAGACTCCTGCATCGGAAGGGAATATTTATGCTACGTGGCTAAAGATATAGACCAGGATCAGATGTAACACAAAGAATCTTCTTGACAGATAAAAAAAGAAAATAAATACTCAAAGGTTGCTTAACTTAACTTAACCTGATAAAGTAAATGATACGTGATTATTGCCTATGCTGCCAGCATGATATTGCTAGCGTGTAACGCATGCTGGCTAACAATCTAAATTTTCCGGTGGAGATCACTGGTAATTCTGGCTCGGCAGTAAACCGGCTGCTCTTCTGTTCTGTCGGCTGTTGACTGATGGCATTCATAACATAGCTAAGATAGGCGTGTCACCGATTCACAATCTATGAAGCTGGAGATGCACAGATTACAAAAACACACACACACACACACACACACATCGCCAACTTCGACTCTCGTGCGGCGTACCTGGACCAAAGAGATACGACTTCGACATCAGTTCCCAAATGCAGGTACTGGATTCTAATCTAAAAGTGAAATAAGATAAATATGTCATGTTGCTCCTGGCTACTCATGAATAACTGTTTTACACACTCTTCTTTTTTTAACGTGTTCACCGTAGGACCTGAGTGAACAGAAAAGGCTCTGTTTAATATATATATATATATTTTACTTACTCAAACAATCTTCAGTTTTACATATTTGCTTAAGGCCTTGTAAAAGCTAACACTGCCTAAAACCTTTCTTCCTTTGTCGCTAATTGTTAGCGCAGCCCTGACTAATGTTTTTAAAGCTCCATTTGCAGTGGCAAAAGTATTCTTTTATACTTATATAGTTGGAGATATGAAGACCTGGCGTCAAAAATCAACATCCTCAGGCTCGAATAGTTTGTCGTCTCATTACACGGGGGCCGGAAAATTTCCTGATTCCTATTCAATTCTTATGGAATTGATGAATTCGGGCCTAAAGTTTCAAGCCTCATCCAAGGTCTCTATAGACACGGAAGATCACGCTGGAGGGATCATATGAGCGTATCAGCGCGCAAATGCAGGTCACAAAGTGTAAGTCAGAGCGACTGAGGCTGATGGGAATGTCAGCAGGTTTCGAAGCGAATCGAACACACTTATTAAATGTTCTGCATGATTTCGCTAACACGCCGTCAAATTTGAAACTTTCCGTCCCCGTGGCTGTAATAGGAACACACTTGGCTGATTTGTTTGACACAAATGCAACTCTGTGACCCGGTTCAGCAAGCCCGACGGTATTGAACCTTTATGGACCAAATAGAGGGCGTGTTTCAGATCGTTAGGCGTCTGATTGGTCCGTCTTCGTTTCTGAGCCGTTTTCTGAATTCAAGCGTCGGGACGCGAGTGGGGCGTAAAAAAAAAAAGAAATTCAAGATTTCCACAAAAGAAAAGAGGAAAAAGATGCCTTTCCCCCACAACGTCTTACCTGCGGCGTTACCTGTCACTGAGGCGGCGCCGCGCTGACGGAAAAGAGAGACTCATCGCTGTTATCAAGAGAAGATCAGAAGTGAAAGGAAGTAGGCTCCCGGCAGAAAAAGAAGAGCACCAGTCAATTATATTATTGATGGCTCTGCCCTGCCCTTAGATCTCAGATATGAGCTCTGCTGGCATGTTAACATTAATCGGCAGCCCATTAGTCTAATGATGTGGTCACATGATCTCCGAGCAGCTGGTACAAAGCTGGCGTTCGTGGTGAGGCTTGCCGTTAGAGGAGGCGGGGCGAGCTCTTTTAGCATTTAAATTAACGTACACTTTAAAACCGGGGGGCATTGCATGTGTGCAGTGTCTCCGCCTTCAACCACTGGGTTGCAATGGGGGGCCTCCTAAAGCCTGTCCTCATGTAACTCACCCCCCCCCCACCACCTGGAGGCTGTTTAAGGGCTTTAATGTCGTCCCGTCAGCCTCTCCCTCCTTGCACATACTGTACATGCTGAAAGCACGTAACACATGCCTGCAGTCCAGACTGGATGACCCTGAATGTCTCGTTCTTCTGTCAAACAAACCGTTGGGGGACGACTGCATGCAGCTTGAGTGTCGGGACTCGGGACGCACCTGTTTAGTCTCAGAGACCGTTGCAGGAAAGGCTCCTAATCTAAACACAACCCTCCGCCCGGTGTAAGCGGAGCAAATCCAACCTGCACCGCCGCTGCTTGGTCTCCCATGGCTTCGTATAATCTCCCGTTTTATCCGTGCCTACGATGCTAACGCCTCCCTTGAATGCAGACTAACATAGTTCTCAGTAGCCCTGCTCCGCCGCTGGGCTTAATGGTGCTCAGCAGAGCTTATCCAGTCTTCTCCTGTAGGACTAGTGTGGAATGAATGCCCTGACCTTTACACCCCAAGGTATCGGTTAACCCGTTCAGCCACGTCCTGTTGTTGACCCAGGTGTCGGTTGCATCATGGTGAATAAACCCGAACCTACAAGCCATGATTTGCGGTAAAAGTAGCTGCAACTAGCATCAAATCGAATAAGGCCCCGTGGGTTGCGGGGTCAAATTAACGCAATCTGTAAAAGTTGTTTGTTTGTTTGTTCGTTTTTTTGCGTGAGCCAGGCAGGCGAGAGAATGGGCTCAGTGCACGTAAACCCGATCAACCCCTCTGACATTTCCGTGTGAATACATGGCGTGGGTGTGTTTCTGTGCTCGAAGCTTGACTCCTGCTCGTCCCCGCTTATGTACGATGCCGACCTTTGCACGTATGTCTTTGACGCGTGATGAGGCACCTGCGTTCCATAATGGCTGTTCGGTATCTGGTCCGACAGGATCGTCCCGCTTCGGTTCATCCTCATCGTCATTCTTTAAGGCAAGGTCTGACACTTCCTGCTAGCTGAAATTTAGTTGCTCAAACAGTTTTTTTTAAAAAAAAACAGCCACCACCCGGGCCTGTAGCCTTCACGCAGCCTACCCCATCATTACACAGATTCCCACCAACCAAAGCCGAGGTGAACACAAACGTAGAGACGGCGCTGACAAGCTGCCGACAGGTCTTCCTGCCTTTTTTTTTGTCGCCCCCTCCCTCCCTCTCTCTCTTTTAAAACCTTCACCACATGAGAATTTATTTCCTTTTTGTCTCTGGGGACTTATGGCTGCACGCACAATTAAAACGTGCTTCAACTCTGGCACGCTTTTTGGGGGGGGGGGGGGGGGGGTTCTCTTTATGAACCATCACGCTTCTCTTTAATTATTAATGATGGAGCACATCCAGTGGGTTCAGGCGTGGACTTGCTTCTGTGGCGTTTGACTGGTGGAGCCTGTCTGAAGCACAACCTCCTCCTTCCAGCCCTGAATCCATACTTTAACTCAAGATTTCAAGTCACATCAAGACGGCACCAAGACCAAATTGTTTTCCAGAACATGCACAACCTGGTCACAGCTTTCCTCAGGTTCTATAAGCGATTACACACTGGCTGCAAACTCTATGGAAAAACACCACTCCTGTGGATGCACACAACCAGGTGCATTGCCTCAGGACTTCGTCTGCATATTCCCCGTCTTTGTGTGTGGAGCATCTTTTCAATAAAGACACAGAGAAGGCAAGGTAAAGATGAGATGACTGAGTCACTGTTGTCTTTTATTCCCCAGGGATTTTTAAATCATCGCTCTATTCATCCGCTGCTTCTTTTACTTTCCCCCCCCACTTTTTATTCTTTCTTTTCACCAGCTTGCATTTATGAGTGAAAAGAAAACAAATTCAATGGTCAGAACGGAAGATGTGTGTTATTCTGATAATTACATTTTACTAATACATAGAGCTGCTAAAATGAAGGCAAATAAATCAACTCTTTTTAATTTCTGTATGAAGTGAAACATTCTGATAAGATGCTGCTGTATTTTTCTATTGAGTATTATACCTTAAGTGTCCTTTTAATAAGTGAGAACAGTTAGATTAGATCTCATTTGGTTAAGCCATAAATAATTACACCATCAATCATTACATAGTGCTTAAATAAATAAAATTAAAAAATATATTTTTTAATCCAAAACCAATTAAATTATCGATCATCTGCCAAAAATATCTACCACGCGTCTCCGTCCTAGGAACAATGAGGAGTGTGTGTGTGCAGCGGCGGTTTTGTGCACGTGTATGTAAAATGCATTTGTAATCCTAGTCAGATGGACAGTTGCTTAATTTGGACCCCCCCCCTCCTCACACCACCTGATTCTAAACGTCTCCTTAACCAATAGTCACAAAATGTTTGAGGATATGGCGGCGCCGCCGTCCTGTGAAACCACACCCGACTGCGTTTTAACGAAGGTCATGGCGTTTCCGTTGACATGTGGGCGGCCGCTCTTTGTTGCATGTGTCTGATGTGTGTGGGTTTGTTGCTAATCAGAACCAGGACCACACAGGCATTTGGGTGGAAGCCGGTGGTCGCCGGTGCCCCAACCAGACCCTCTGCCAAGAAAATCAGCGTCCAGCCCGTTAGCTCCACGATCGGAGGCCCCTCCTCCTTTACCACCTTCTCATCTTTCATCGATTCTGCTGCATGCAGTCAGGAAAGGTTTCATATTATAGTTTGAGGGGGTTCAGTTATGGACCAGGGGCTCGTATGGGCCTCACCAGACCTTGTAGGCTTCATTACACCCTTGGGTGGGAGGCGTGGGGGCGGGGGGTGGGCGTGGGGGCTGTTTGTGTGTGTCTGTGGTTGCTTTGCAGTATGTGTTTTATTGCTTATTATAGAGGTGACGGAGACGTGGAGATGAATGGAAAGGCTGGCAGGGAGTTGAGGAAGGTGACATGGAGTACGATGTGTGTGTGTGTGTGTGTGTGCAGGTTTGTGCACATGTGGTTCTTCAAAACATCTGTATCAACATTCAGATACAGAACGGTACCAGTCCAGATAGAGGACTCGGTCTCGCCAGTTTTCCATCTGAATCACAGCTCGCCCGGATTCAGCTGAGCCGCTCTTGGTGTCGTCTTGTCGGGGGAGGCAAGTGTTCATGTACCTGGACGTGCCTCAAGGGCGCAATAGCAAGAAAAGTCCATGTTTTCCTTCTCAGCAGTGGTTTTTTTCATGCCTGAGAACCTGTCCAGACTCACTGCCCTAATAATCAGGCTCCCGGACCTCCGCGTGCAGCCGGTCCCGAAGCCACAGCTCTCTCCAATGTCCACAGGCTCAGGGTTTTTATAGACCCTGAGCCAAAAACACAGACCTCCCTCAGTAACGAAACCAGACGAGCTGAGACCTCGGGCTCGCTCTCCCTCCGGCACAAACGTCCCAATTAGCTTGGGCCTTACTGTTTCGCCTGGTAAACGTTTGGTGTATTTATTTATCCGATTCTAATCGTGCCTTTTCATCACTCAGTGCAACGCAGAAAACGTAGAATCTAAACATGGATCTTTTCCCCCGTCCTGACTGCTGTCTTTTTTTGGGAAGTTTCCTTGTTGCTCTACCTCTAATCCGGGAGAAGGAGACCCACAGGTTGTTGGCATGGCAACAGCACATGTGTGGGGGCAGCAGAAAGATGACGAGAGGGAAATGAAAGAAAGTGCAGAGTAGAAGGATTTCCCAGATTGTTGGCACAGTTCGACAAAGTTATCTGTGCAGTCACTGTGTGTGTGTGTGGTGCACACAGACACACACGTCCCTTCTGTGCCATCCCATCTAATTATGCAACATGCAAATGGAGAAAATAAAGGGGTTATATAAAATCATACTGCTGGTCACAGTCATGCAGGCTGTATTGTTATCTGTTGTCCATGAATAAATAAACCTTTTCAAACAACCTTTCAATTTGAAATAAAAAATAATTATTTAGTTGAACTTTATAAATTATAAAATAAATTAATTGAATTTGACAAGAGGAAATGGAAATGGATTTATTGAAGCTCTTTAATAAGAGGATTCAATCAGGCTGCGCCCTTATAATAATGAGCTAGCGATGTGAATAACGTGTGTATGATTCAAACACCCTTTAAATTTGGTCGCTATTCACAATTCTCGTATTGCAAATGTGCAAAGAATTCCAAAATTCCCATACTTAGCATCCCTTGGACCCTCCCCATATGGGGATTCACTCCACAGGAACATAACTCGCATGAGCAGTCATGCATACTTTTCAGGTTAAGAAACTCTCTGACCTTAAAACTGCTTACATCAACATTTTGTCCTGCATCTGTTACTGCCTTGGCTCCTTTTTTCCTTTAATCGCTGACTGCTAAAGAGGCCGATAGAACGTTGTGACAGTTTGCAAACAGACAGAGACGGTAGCTGTCGACATATAGAAACAGTCCTTATTAAAGAGCCACAACTTTCTATACCCCAAAGCAATCTGGTCATCTAATAATAATGGAATCTTTCTTCATCCTTGAGATGTGTTACGACACTTCCAATAGCTGTGAGGAAATGAACAAGTGTGGGGAAGTGGGCATCTCTGGGAAAACAATCGGGAAAGCACACAAGCATACAGTGTCCAACACTTCCACACAGAGCGCCACTTCTCTTAAGGTGGACTGGTCAGGAAATGCAAGGAGCGGAGAGAAACAGCTGACTGGAGCATTTGTTGGGAAATCTGCTTTGCTAGCAAAGGATGGAAAAAAACGTATCTGCATGCTGGGAAATAGAGGAAAAACACCAGGCCCATCGCCGTCTGCATGGAATTTGATATATCTGCAAAAGAAGCATATAAGTCTTCTGAGGCGTCGGGCCCGGCTGCGTTCGCTGACCCACCTTTAGGAGAGAGGGAAAAAAACTTGTCTTCCATTGGAGGAAAAGAGAATTAGTGAAAAAAAGAGAAGTGAGCTGGATTTGTTTTCCAAATGCAGTCACATTCTTGGCAGCTCCTTCGCTTGGCCCTGCCAATGTGGGGTCAGGGTGAGAAGAGGAGGGCCGAGAGGTAGAGAGAAAGAGCAGATTGTTTGTCGTTTCCTCCCTTCTTGCCCACTGTGCAATAGATTAAAATGTAATATGCAAACATTATTATTAGACGTACTTTAGTCTTTGACTTTGACTCACTTCCACCTGTAAGAAGACACTTGTGAGCTCATCGCCGTCCAAGAACTAAAGTATACATCGATTTTAGTCCGCCGCCGACAAAACGCACCAATTGATGTTCAGCATCAAGAGTTACAAACACCCTTTTTCCACGACCTTTAGCCCAGTTTCTCCATATGCGAGCTTTTACAAAATAACCCACTGCCGTAAATGCATATTAACTTCTAGTCATCTGCATGAAGTTATAGTCCTACAAAAAAAAAAGGTGCACTCTAGAGCAGTATCTGCTGAATCTGTTACGCATTACCTACGTCACATGCATGCTGTATGGTAATGCATTGGCAACTTCTAACTTCTTGCCATTGTCTTAACAGAGGGACTTTCTGCAGAGTAGGCAACATCATATCCAGTGCCAAAACCTTCAAATGAAATAATCGTGCAGTGCAACAGAAAGTAAATGGTTTCAATCATTTTTTTTTCTCTCTCCCCTAAGAAATGTATCAAGAATGTGCATTTCTGGCCTCTCAATTTGAGAAATGATCTTCTGTTCTTCTTCATACCACCGTGAATCGACTTTAAACCGAACCTAGAATGTCATCTTGGTCTTTTGAGGATTTTTTTTCCCCCCACCTGTTTTTCATTCTCAAGGATAAACGCTTGGCCTACCATAATAACAACAACAAAGTTTAACTTAGAATGAATGTTATAATGATTTGCAACTTTTTGCATTTTTCCAGAAAGGATTTGCCAAAGAAAACCAAATCAAGACGACACGAAAAAGACCTTTTGCAAAAACAAAATGTCCATTTTGTTTATTTATATGAGCCTGCCGTGATGCCACTTTGTTACCATGTCTGCTGTAATGGGGTAATTCAACTTTGTAAGGCTGGGTTGGGGGGGGGGGGGGGGGGGGGAGGAGGCCGGCAGCTTCGTTGATGCAGCCATGCAGACGTCATTGGTAAATTTACATCTTCCGCTGCTCATCGTTACCAGGCGCCGAGGCAGCTCTGATGAGCAGTTGCACCACCGGTACCTCTTACTTTGAGGAAGGGGCAAAGCCCTGAGCGTCCAGTTGCATTAGTGTTGTTCATTTCCGTCCATCTTTGTGGTCCTTTTGCATCTTTATATAGTCAATTCATTGATTTTTTTTTTCTCCCCAACGGGAACTATCAGCAATCACTGGAGGGGGGTTCTTACCCCGTATTCATAGTCGCCATGTTGATGCAGAGTGAGTCATTTTGGCAAGATGTTTTCCAGAGAACATAAATAACAGCGATATCTCCGCGCTTTCAGCCTTCCAAGACCTTAGGCGACAAGGGAAGAAAACGAGCGACGGTGACAGAAAAGGTTGCGATAGCAAGAGAAACGGCAAAAGGAACGGAATCAGTATTGGCTTAGCATGTCCGATTGGTTTCTTATCTGGTGCAGACATATAATCACGATATGTGCACACCCAAACACACTGTTCATGCAAACAGTATTAAAAAGCTCCAGAGGCCGGGTAGGACACAGTGTTCCCATTGCCAGCAAAGGCAACACTGAGGGATTTACTGTGTGTACTATATACAAGCTTATAGATACGCAGTGCAATGAGGGCTCTTTGGAGAAATGTGGCGTAATGAACTTTCCCCTCAAGAGCACCAAACAAAATAACATGTCTGGATTGAAATAGATCGGCATCTAAGTTGGCGAGAGATGAGATTGATGCCGGCAGGAAGGCTCAGTGTCAAAGTTCAAACGGTTTGAAACCAGATTTACGCCTGGGTATTTTTACCAGGTTACCGCTTTGAGGTTTGCATGTTGTCACTCCTGATGGATGGATGGATGGATGCAGTTTACGCTTCTGTCCAATCCCTGACGAGCATGATGACCCAAAGCAACCCTCGTGCGCGTGACAATAAATTGAACATGACATTTTCCACATGGTTACTCTGCAGCGGTGCAGATAACATTTCTTCACTTTGCACAGACCTATTAGCACCTATTAATAATCCCTTTGCTGTAATTAGCTGGGCAGCGTGGCAAGCAGAGACGAAGCATGACACATGATCTCATTACCTTGACTACTTGTGACCCTTGGATACTAATCCCCCCCCCCCCCCACTACCTCCATTTCTTCTATGATCAGAGTCCTTGCACCACATCAACAACCCGGCTCTGTTCTATTACTTAACCACTAATTGCTTGAGCCACCCTCGGGAGTCGGGAGCGCTGACCCCGTGTCTGCTGTCATGGTGGGAATTCTAGCAGTTCTCCTCTTCAGTTTGAGCTAAAAATGTGCTCGCCACAGTTGAAAATGCATTCGGCTCCCTGTCCTTTGGAAGGGAAGAGAGTCAATGTGATCCCCTGTATCGTCGCAGGCCCTCTGAAATAAGAGCGTTTGTTACCTTCTGAAGTTTACAGATGAACATTGCTGAAGGGGTTTGACATGAGCACCTCCTGCTAATCAGGGGAATTAGAATCTATTTAATGGCGCCTCTCAAGCATTAAGGCAGACGTGTTTGGAGCACTCAAGCGATGGACTTCACGGTCAAAATGTAAATGCTGTCATTGGATAGTCCCCTTTTCACTTCTCGACATTTGTTGGAAGCAGGGAAAGCTTTAATTAATATTAACATTAACCTCGGCTCTGTTCCCTTAAGTGTCCCAGGAAGCCATATCAGTGTGTGAACATGCACAGAACAAAAAAACAAACAAACTGGAATTCGTTCACCTAAATGGGAACCTAGATCCTAAATTTGCCTTTTGTCACTCACCATTATGTGTCTGCGATCTCTGATAAGTGGGGTTATTTTTGCTTTCATTCTAAATGGAACCTAAATGAAGACTTTATTTGACCTTTCATCAACTTTACCTCAAGCCACCCTCCACAGGCCGCTGCACGTTTCTCTTTTCCCTCTGGCTCTCGTCTTCTTATCTCCTCTCACCGTCTATCCTCAGCCCACTTCTTCTATGTGCACAACCCAGACTGCTTGACAGTGTGTTTTCATTCCTCGTCCTTGTGTATATATATATATTCTGGGTGGGAAGGCGAAGGAGTACTTAGATGGATATGGGATAGAGAGCCCTATGGCGTGCAGAGAACGGGACTGATTACAGCTATTTATTAGACTACTTTCACTCTTTTTTTTACCTCAATGATGTGGTATGTGCTTAGACTGTTTTTTTTTTCCGTTGCCACAACTTAACTCATGAAGAGACCCAACCAGCGCTAGCTAGTTCACACCAGAGCGTACAAAAGCTGCACGATGACCCAGCGGGGGTCGAAATAACAAGCTATGCTAATGAGCTCCGACTGAAAAGAAGAAGCTAGTAAGCTAAGCTTGCTAAGATCCACTTTACAAGCCAAACGTAAATTTTACAGCTCCTCAGGTCCTCTAAATGCTTTCGAGAAATAATACCCAACCATCATCCTGTCAGACGCTACAATCACACCTACAGTTTGTAGCGTAGCACAGGAGCTAATGGCACGTCTCCTCCGATTGCAGGCCCTCAGAGGTCGGTAAACCTCCAGCGGGAAACGGCCCATGCAGAGGCGTTTAAGAAAATGCGCTCATGAGCTGTTTCAGCATCTTTTAAAAATGGGAAAATGTGCACAGCAGCTGCTGTTTCACTTCTGTTTAAAAAGATTTTACGCAAAAAGCACAGAGATAAATAGTTGTATGGCCACGGCGATGATTTATATTGTTAGATTTGACTTCTCGTCTCAAGCTGTCCAAAGTTCTGCTCTTCTTAAACTCAGAGAAACATTTCAGCGCTGGGAGTTGCAACACTTCTCGGTGTGATATAAGCCAGCGTGCTTTTACGCTTGCAGATTCATTAACTGCAGCGACACCGAATGTGCTTCCATGAATCACAAATTCAACCCGATTTAAACAGGTAGCAAGTCACTGCCTCTATTAATTAATGAATGTTTTTCAATTAACCTTTTTTTTTTTTCTGAGACGCGTGTTGTTTCTCTGATGCACCAACAGCAGGGGAGGCAGCTATGGATTTTGACAAAGCTAATTACCTACTGTTTGTGGCCGATGCCAATTAGATTCAGAGTGATTGCACCAAAAAAGGGAAAATAAATCAGTAGTTTTTGTACATTTAAGGGTAAGGAAGTCCGAGATTTAGTGATAATTAAATGTTCCACAGTTCTAATCTCACTTGATTTGTCATTCAATTATATTTATTGTAAGGCTTCAATTAATCAATTCAATTAACTCATTGCTTAGATTATTATTATTATTATTATTATTATTATTATTATAGTTATTAAATTAAACTTTTGTGGTTTTTTAATGCCAATGAAATGTCTTAAATCCTTTTATTGAATCCCAGAACCAGAATCCCAGAACAAGAATTTCTTTAAATCAATTTGTCAAATTTGAACAGATAATGTTGTTGCTGCAGGACTTCCATCAAGCTATCAGCCTTCAGGTGACTTTGCATACGCATACAAACGCTCATAAATGCAGTATCCTGTGCATTTATTACCTTTTATTTTCCAAATAAAGTCGTCTCCAGATTGTGTCCACGACTGTGAAGGCCCGCTGTTGGGCTGCAGCCACAAGTCTGGCAACCGTAGCCCCCCCCCCCCGTTCCTGCCTCACAGACATGGACTGCCAACTCAGAGACTTTCAAGACCTTCTTTGTGATTTTATGGAGTGTTTCAGAACATCAGGGGAAAATGAGATATACACACAAATCTATTACGCTATGATGTAACTTAATCTGGGGGGGAGGGGCTCTTCTGGTAGAAGGGCCTGCAATGAGAGGGAGGCAACTATGGAGATGCTTTTTTGTGTAGCAGTTGTGAAACTGAACATTAAAGCATGTAGGACTTGACTTTGGGTTAAGATTTGCAAATGTATATATTTCATAGATTGCTTTTTTTTGTATTTCTATCAATCTATACAAACAAAATGTATTCTTTCTTCAAAACAATTTTGGTTTTCGGTATTTAAATAAAGTTTTTGCCTGCATCAGGGCTGATATTTATTTGTTGATTGGCTTTGTGTTTCTTCCACCATGAAACTGAACTTTTATTTGTGCATCAGTTCCATAAATTAGAATCAGCCGATCCGAGCTGACGTCTTTGTGTCCGTTTCCTCCTTTGTTCTCTTCTAGGCTGGCTTCAACTCCACCCCCTGTATCCTTGAGACTGACATCCACCTCCAGCCCCGGTCCCACTGCTCGCCAATTTACCTCAACCGGACCGCCAACCTCTTCCTCGTTTTGCAGTTTCATAGCGAGCTGCGCCGTTCAAACCTCGCAGGGGGGGCTGACTCCTTCTGGAGGCCCCTCACCCAACCCGCCTCTCCTCGACGCTTCCTCCCCGAGACCCCAGGGACGGGACCCTGTCATGTTTCACTGACTGTCCCTTCCCAACCAGCGAATGACAAGTGTGCAACCGAGGGTGGGGCTTGCCTCAGTCTCTCATGATTGGCTGCTGGATGGAATTAAGGTGAATGGAACTTGTTCCCGAGGTGCAGGACCCTAACCCACCAGAGGGAGAAGAGAAACGGTGAGTTGGAAATTGTATTTCTGTGCTTATAGAATTTTCAGCTGCTTCTTTTTGATTTGTTTTTTTTTTCTATTTTTGACATAAACGTGTCTCTGAAATGAAGTGTGCACTTCTTCATGTGCCTGATGCTTCACATGGAGGTTTCCTCGGGACAGGAATGTATTTTTCTGTCTTCCGGTCTTTATCGTCTAAATCTCTCGTATGGTTTTCTGATTTTACTTCCTTTTTTCAGGCGAGCCAGACACTATAGCCCCTCTTTCCATCTGTCGTCGTCCCCCCCCCCTTCTTATCCGAATTGATTTCTGATAATGAAGCCTATAGCTACGTGCGACCCGTTTTGAACCCTTGAGGAGCAGAGACAGTCAGACCAGCTCAAACACAAAGCCCCTCCTCATTAATGAAAACATAATATTAGTGGAATGGAGCCGCTGTCATAGTGCTGTTACGAGAGGAAGGTGCCCTCTCTGTGGAAGAGGGCTTTGGGTAAAGCAGGGGTTTAAGACGAATTGAGTGAGCGAGCGCAGAGATTTTTTTAATTGAAGGTTAAACAGAGCTTTCTGAGGCTACCTGAGCGGAGAAACGATTGTTTCTTCTTGAATTCTTGCACGATGGTCCTGATCTTTCTTTCTGTTCCGTCTTTATCATCAGCCCTATGACGGCGGAAACACCTCCACTGTGGACAGCCTGAGCTTTCTTCCCCTTTGTGCCACAGGTCAAAGGTCGCAGGAACACTTGAATCTCGTTCTATGCCAGATGAATCAATGAAAACAATCTCATGGGAACTTGTGGGATCTAAACAAAGAAAGGATGCAATGTATGGCATTTAAAGCTAAATGTTATTTTCTCATTGCGATTATAATTAGGGCCGAGTGATAACTTTATCTTGACGGAGTATCTGTTCTAAATTTTTGATGGTTACGAGGATAAGCTTTGGGCATTTCCACTCGGTATAGATAGAACTAACAGCCTATCGCTGAGCAGAAATAAACAGCCAGGCAGTGCTGTCTGCCTGGCTGGGGGGCGGGGGGGGGTCATGCAGTTTGGAGCTGAGATAATAAAAGTTTAGGATTTAACAACAGCTGTCATTATCTATTCGTCTAACTGCTGCTGAGCAAGCGGAACAGAGATGGGAAGCGACGTGACGACTTCGACCGCTTCGCCGTTGATCCCGATTTGAATGGTGTCATAAATCGGAATATTTGCTGATGGTCCCGAATCGTGTGATCGTTCCCCCTGGATTAAAACGTTATATTTCTGAGAGGGCGCTTGGAACAATAGCCATAAATCGGGCGGCGGCGGCGGCCTTTAATGTCTTGTGTACAAATTTGTGTCCTGGACTATTTGTGAAGTTGCGTCGCCATCCCTGTCAGATCACATTTACATGATCGCAACAATCTGAGTTATTGTTATCAGGCGGAGAGACTAGCTGGCTGCTTCCAATCCAGCCTCAGATAGATTCCACGTGTGCCGCATTAGAAGCTCATGCTAAGAACGTCGATCCGGCGGAGCCCGGGTGGATTCCTCGGCCGACATGTGACACCTGTCAGGAGATTAGCGGGTCTTTCCAGGGGACTGTCGGTGTCGCCATGGTTACGGGCGCCTTCCTGCTTCGGTCGCCATGTTTGGGGTATGACTATTCTCTGGGGCTCTGCTTGGGCTGCAGGACTTTCCTACAGCGTGGATAACTAAAAGCAAAGGGGACTCAATCTCCGCTGGCTTCAGGCCGAAGCAGTTGCTGCTCGGAGGAGATGCTGGCGGCGTATTAGGCACGGCGGTGGATTTGAACAAATCTCTGCCCCTCCCTCCAGCGTGTTGTCACAACACTGTTCGGAGGTGCTCGGGCCGATTTGAAGTGAATGTAAGGTTACCAGCTTGCAGAGAGAGAACTAGACCCATTTAGAGAAATGAGATCAGCGTCATAGTTTAGACCCCCGATGAAATCAGAAATTCTGGTGCCATGCTGTTGCCGGTTGCCTCATTAGGGTGCACAAATTGCCCCACCCTTTAAGATTTAGTCGTAACGTCCATATTGGAGTTGCAGCATGTGTCAGATATCACTGCAGCTGACTGATGTTTCAGTCACCTTATTTCTCTGGATGAAATTGAAGTCATTCTTTTAACCATTGTGGGTATTTGAACATAACTAGGGTACAATATTAACTAGATTAAGCCTCTATTATCTGTCAGGAAAGACATTTTAATGTGTAATTAAAGAGAGGAAGACACACGATGGGCGTGTGAGAAGAGAAACCGCTGCAACTATCTACCTGCTCTGCATGATCAAAGAGTCGCCTTATTTTAGCCGCCATGCGTAGAATGGATTCAGGCTTTTCTACCCCCTGATCATGGAGACAGGATGGTGATGCAGGATTAGAAGGCGTTGTCAATCATCCTCACGCTACGGATTTTTACATCTTCTCGCCGGCGGTTCGGTGTCGGGCGGCATTTTGGAGGTCAGGCTGTGGAACTGTCATTTGGCTTCAGCAGAACGGGAGTCGCTGTACGTGCTCGCCTTCGTGCCAAATGACGAAGGTGTTTTTGTTTCGTCAGTGTGTGCTTCATACCGGTTTTTGGGCGCGTCCACGCCGCGTGCATTAAGTCATGTGTTACACATAGCGAGTTTAACAAACTTGCTGAATGCAAGCACGCAAAGGCTTGACGAGTAGAACTGCTTTGTTCAGAATGTGTTTTTTGGACTGTTTGTGGCTCAACTAGTTTCTCCAGTAATGCAGTAATGGTTCTTTTTCTGGATGAAGGCTTCCTTAAAGTCTCTCTGTCTGTGCGTTTTCTGCTTATGTACAACGCACTAATTTCATCATTCAACTACACAGTTTTATATCTTTAAAGAAAATGCTCAACCTATTTGTGCGCCTCTAAGAATTTCCTTTTAACTTAATGATCTTTCTCTTATTATATAGCTTGTTTGTCTTCGTGTGTGTGTGTGTCCACACCCTGAAGAAGGCATGACACCCATTACAAGAAAATCCTCACAGCCTCTCAAACCACCTTGAGTGTCTCCGCCTGGACTTTTGGTTCATTGCGTTTCAGTCACAGAGATGAAAATTGAATATTCACTCAATGGTGATCCGATCTCCCTCGGATGTATTTTTAGGCAAACTATCAAATAGAATATGCACAGAATCCACAAATTTCAAATGTGCAATAAATGCAACTAAATACAGGCTAAATGTAGTCATTTAGGCTGTAAAGTTCTTTTTAAACCTCTATAGATGCAACAAGCTATATATATATATATGTGTTTGAGGATTTAGGTCTGTGTTTATTACTGGTTTATGTGTGGGTTGCTGTGCACTTGCTTGGACAGAGGGAGTTGTGTGCTTTCACTCAATGGTGGACTATGTCCCCTTCTAGCTCGGCCTGTAATTTAGACGACGGCGGGACACAAAGTGTCCACAAGCGCTCGACGTATAGGAAGGAGCAGAAGCAGCTGTGGAGAATGAACGATAAGCACCACAAAACATAATTTAGTTTCATTTAATAATCTGGAACAGAACTTTAACATTTGCTTCATATATCGACGTCACTCCAGAGTAGACCATATTCTGGAGTGACGTCCTTTTGCTATCTAGAATTTCGTACAATTTTCAGATCTTGTGATTCCATAGGGAGGACATGAGAGTGGGGTGGTGTTGGGGAGGACGATGCAAAGGACAGGGTGAAGTGGAGGAAGTTGATTTGCTGTGGTGTGACCCCTGATGGGACGAGCAAAAAATGCAGTCGTATAGCAGTGTTTCCATAGCGACGTTCACCTGCTGTTACCTACTCTTATGAGAAGAGGGAGGATTATTTTTTCTGACTTTCTTTCTCATTTCCACTGTCGGGTTTTATTTTTATTTCTAGCTGACTCAGCAGATGAGTTTTTTTTTTTATTTTTTTTTTACCCTTCTGTCTTGCAGCAGTCTAACAGGCCCGGTTCCCTGCCAACCCGACCGTGTCCTGCTCGACACTCCTGCTGTCAATCGCTGGCTTTCCTCCAATCAGGGCTCACTGGGTGGTACCGCCACCACCTGACTGGCCCAGAGCGCGAGGGAGCGGCAGAGCGTGTTTCAAAGTGTCAGCCGCCTTAAGATAGCTTGGTAGAAACATCTGCGTGAGACTGTGTGAGTCCATGCACCAGAGCTGTGAAGCAGCACGTAAGGCACGTTTAGTCCTCTGACATGCCAATTTTACAATCCTACACACTGTAAGTGTACTTTACTTCCTCTTTTAGACTTGCCTTTTGCTTTGCCTGTTTGGTTTTGCAGCTTGTGCCGACGGTCCTCGTAGATCAGGACACCAACTGTTTCATTTATTCCACCGTGTGTGCGATGGAGAAACAGTGCAGCATTGTTGTTTCTGCGGGCTTGGCCCAGGTTGCCGAGAGGCACAGTGTAAGGGACTTGCACTTCGTGCATTAGAGGTGTGTTGCAATCTGCATCGCTTCCCAAGTTTTTGGAGTTTGAAATTGAAAAGCGCTCTGTGGTTTGCCCCGGCGGCGCAGGGCTTCAAGCCCCGACGTGCAAAAAGGAACAAAAATTGCATTCCTTCCAAAAAAAAAATTGGATCCATGAAGCGACGTGTTTGTGTTTGCACACATGACCACGAGTCGGTGACACATTTTGAAACCTGTCCAGACTGCCTGCCTGCATTTTTGTTTTCCCCGCATAAGTGTCCAAATCTGATTTCTCTTTAATGTGTGTGTTTAGGCTGTTAGTTTAAGGATTCAAACCACCGTGTTAGATGAGAGGTTTATTTGTGGTTAAAATACCACCTCTGACCAGACGTTGGAACCGGGTTGCTCTTCTTTTCTCTTCTGGAAGCCACTTGGCGCCGTTTCCTTCTATATCTCTCCGCTGAATGCTCCTACAGTAATGAAAGCACAACTTTTATTTTATTTTTCATTTTTTTCATTTTTTTTTACCGCTTCCCGAATGCTCATTTGGGAAGAATCAAATCATAATAGAAGGTCAGAGCTGGAGGGGGGTGGGGGTTATCATGTGAGGGGGTCACTTTTATTATCATCTCACCATTATATTGTTGCATTGCCTGTTCTCTGGGCGTTGCTGTGCATCAAAGGAAATGGAAAACCTCAGGGAGAATGAAGCTCAACATATTGCAGGTCATGCAGAAGCGTTGGCGTGAATGAGTCTCGAATAAGGAACGTCTCTTTTATCTTATTTAAACAGCATGCGACCACATGGGAGGAGTAAGCTGTCATCGAGCTGACAGTTTATTTGCGGTTGCCTCCGGTAGATTTAAAAAGTGATGCCAAAGTCGGTGAAAGCTCTACGTAGTTCGGACCTGGCGACCTTTCCTGTCTTCCAGGCTTTGAAGCGGCGGCGTCTGATCGCCTTCATTGCCTTTCCACATTCCATTACGGCAGCGGCGTTATAGCCCTTAAACGGGCCACAGACGAGTTTAATGAGCCCTAATAAGAAGCTGCAGGTAGAACAATCACGGAAAAAGAAGCTTTAATTAAAAAAGCTACTCTTCAAGGTCGTGCCTCATAACCTCAAAAGGCCAACGGGCGCCGTCGGTGACGACCTTTACCTTTACCTGAGGTGAAACGGTCGCGTTCAAACAGCCACGCATGAACCACGACGAAAAACATGTCATGTTCAGACGCATGTCGAAAAAGAAACAAGAAAGGCGAGAACAGGTTTTCGTCATGTTTCGCCCTGGGAAACTCCTCTTTGTCGACTCTTGTCTCCTCATGTGAGCAAATAACAGACTGACAGAATTCTGATGTATGAAACCAATAAACCAGGCAGAGGTAAAGAGCGCCCGAGTCAGCTCACGTGTGCTCCGCCCGGTAGGATTTTAGTTCTTTAGAATTCGAATAATAAAAAAGGAAGGATTGTCCAGTATGAAAGAATCCACGAACCCCCGCTTCATGCTAGATATTTACAAACTGATTATGGGCAAGTTTTCCCAGCATGCTTAAAGGAAAGAGAATTGTTTTTCATGTGGAACTTAAGTAATTGCGCAATAATAAAACCACAAATTTGCCGACACACCTGTGCAAACTTTAGTGTTTTATTGCGTTTATATACTCGTTTTCTCTACGTGCTGCAGGCAGAAACGTGAGAATCGGGAGACATTTTACAATCGCAAATCTACAATTTTGATAATCTATAAGGAATTGATGTGTGATAATTAAGACTTTGTTACATTATGTACACGAGCCTCAGCTGGGGTAGGACATTTGTTTATATCACCAGTGTATATATAAAGTTTGTATACACTACCAGTCAAAGGTTTGGATGATCGCTGCTCTGCGCGCTCGTGACGAGGCTCACCTGTGAATCTAAAATATCTCAACTATCAACATGTTTAAAATTCTGTCACTTTAAAAAAAATATATATAATAAATTATATAAATGTATATCATTTCATATAACTTCCTTCATAGTTTCAGTGGTGTCATTTGGTATCTACAGTGTAGAAAGTAATATAAATAAAGAAGAAAAAATGTCATCAGGTGTGTCCAGACTTTTGACTGGTGGTGTAGATATACAGATCAGTAGATCTTCCATTTACACGTGGCGAAACTCCAAACACACACAAAACACACGCACACACACACACAGATATAAGATTTATGAGACAAAAGGCGTAGCGTCAGGGAGAGCAGCAGAGGACGGATCATTTCCCTCCCTATAATAAAGAACATACTGTAATGTAAATCCATCACACGGCGAATGGGACTTATCGGCTTGTGTATTCCATCCAGAGACTGAGCCCTTGTTTTTTCTAATGGAGTCCCGTCTCTCTGCTGCAGCTGGTATTAAAGGGCCCCGTTTGCTTCCTCTTTCACCTCAGCCGGCTCCAGTCTGCAGCTTCACGTGCCTCACCTGTCAGGTGCATGTTCTAACATCCTCCTAGAGACCATCAACACAGGGTCTTTACATTAGAGCCATTGCCTGGATACATTACCGGTAAAATTGCACCTGACGCTTGCACTAAGTGTTTGATAGCATTCTCGTTAGCAGTATTGGGGAGCTAATGGCTTGAAAGCATGACAGGGAAAGCGGTGCTGCTCTGTGGGGTCTACTTCTTCGCTCTCATCGGTTGCGCTTTGATGGGCAGAGCGATCCCAGATGTGATTCGTCCCGATAAATGAATTTGTGTTGTATTTACAGACTGCGGGCTTACATGCGTTCTCTTTCTTTTTCTCTCCTCTGGTTTGCCCCTTTCGTTCATCTTCCAGGTGGCTCAATGGCCCGAAGAGGAAGAGGAAGAACAGCCAATGTTCGGTGAAGAGCATGACTGGTGAGTAACTAATTGGAAGGGACGGGGTTCGAAAAAACTTCCACTCCAGTGGCGATTTTTAAAGTATTTGATCCAATTACCAAACTGCCTCCTGCAGCTGATCGACCACCCGTTTTGCGCATTGCACATCTATTAGGACTATTAAGGTAAATGTGCAGGAAACCGGCGCAGACCTGCACAGAAAATGCATCAGGAATGAGCCAATCGATGACGACAATGACACGAGGCAAATGGCCAGAAGGGGAACATCAGGATCAGTGAAACCTAAATATCAATAAAGTATCTCCCGGCTGGCGGGCGATGGTTTTTATGGACTGTCTGGCGTGGCAGCTGGGAAACAAACCCCTTTAAAAACCCATCTCTCCTTCAGAGAGCAAGAGCTCTTTCAATTCTTGTTTTTAAAACCACTTTCCCCAGCATTTCTGCTGTGCTGTGTGTGACACAAAAACCCACTCTCATGGCGGTGAATCCAGTCAATGGGATGACTCCGTGGAAGCTTATGGGACGTTATTCATCGCTGCCTAACGCACGTAAAGCTTTTTGATTTGTCGGCTCCAAGGAGAAAATATAAAACATTTTGGCAACGCTCGTCAATAAACGAGAGCCATCTGCTCAATTTTCTTTCTTGTCGGACTTAGAGTTCTGTCTGAGTGACGGCTCAAAATCCCCTCCGCTTAAAGGAGTACGTAGGAAACAGGGAGGAGTGGGAGATCCTGAATGCGATTGGGCGGGAGGAATGCAAACATCAAATCCGAGTCTACATGTCTACAGGTTTTCCCTCCCATCTGTCGCTTTGGCTGCTTTGCTCTGGAATCCTTTATTCTATTCCATATGGGCCTATTTGAATTGGATTACACAGCGATGATGTCAGGAGCAGCCAGACAGCAGAGTCAAGATAAAAGAACGCTTGAGTTGGTCGCACCACAAGACGGCACGCTGACCAAATTGGCACACCGGTGAACTTAGCGAAGCCTTTTGCAGCCGTGGCGATGTTTCCTTCAGCTGACGGAGAACGGTGACTTGTGTAAAGATGGATGGCGGGCCTCCGCTTCCTCCTCAAGTCAAGTCAAAACATGCCGGCAACGTCGACTGGCGCCAGAGTCGCAATCAACGCGCAGCTGTCAATCGTGTGGTGTCATCGCCTTAGCATAGCATCGGATAATGGCTCATTATCTACAAAAGCAAAATGAAGACATAAACAAACATCAGTGTGAGAAAAATGCACAGAAGTGACAGACAACAATGTTTTGGTCTGGCTCATGTCCCAGCTTCTAGAAAAGGTGCTGATACGATTTATGGTGAAGCCAGGAGGCGTTTTTGCTTCACTTATGACGGCCATCTTTAGTATGTCAGCTGGGGGTAGAGCTCAAAGGAGCCTGAATAACGTGGCAGAAGTGGTTCACATCGCCGTGTCTGGAAATCAGCAACTTTCTGGAAGACATTCAACAGTCATTTATCAACCAACGCCCCTTCTGATGTCACAACCCCCCCCCCCGATCAATACCCGTTGATAAATTGAAATTGAAGATCTCATGTCGTGGCGGAACCAGTTAGGATGAAATATTTCTCTTGCATCAGTCTCTGTGGGAACTCTCCTGCCCTTCTGTGGGTTTGGCTGGTGGAGCTATCGTGGGGTTTTGTTGTGGGGGGGTGTGGGGGCAGCCGGAGCCGGAGCGCTGCATGAGTATTGATTTTTGGCTCGGCTTGCAAACACCGTCGCTGCAGCCTGGCTCAGGGATCGGGCTGCTGCTGCTGTTTGCCTTGCCAACACACTGGAGCTGACATTTCCCCTATATGATCGTTCTCTGATATCCTGGTTATCTTTCCATCGGCCCGTTTCTCTAAACTCCACCTGTTTGTTTTTTTTTTTACCTCTTCCTCCGTCTTTTTTGTCATCTTGTGTCCTCGCTGTTTCTCTGTAAGGGATGAAGCTAGCAAAATGCTCTGCCTATCCCTCTGGGTTTATAATTGATTTCAAAGGCATTTTTCTTAACAACGGAAAGAGGGCTGGAGCTCTTCAAAATCATATACAGTATATATTTAAAATAATTGCCCATAATGCCACTCGTGCCTCATCTGCTCTCATATCTGCGTCTTTTCTTTTCTTGCCTTCCATCCTCTTTGCATCCTCCCCCTCCCCATTTAAAATCTGTAACCATGCCAAAAGGCAGAGCCCAACTGACACTGCCAGTCGCAGCTTTCACCACGCCTTAGCACACGCACACGCACACACGCACGCACACACATGAATGTCATGTGAACATTATAGATATATACAGACTGCAAAGATGCACTGACAGCTGTGTGTGTGTGTGTGTGTTCAAACCCAACCACCCACATCTGTGTATTTGCAGTGTTCCAGCTCCTCCCCTCTCAGATTCTAAGCTATAGATTGTTTAAAAAAAAAAGAAGGGGGAGGGTGCTTGAAAGCTGCTATTTCCTGTGTCCCTGCGCCCCCTCCCTCCGTCTCGCTCGGTCCGAAGGAAAGGAAACAAAGCAATCCTGTTCCTTATTTTAATACAGAAGAAAAGCTGCAGAGAGAGGAAGACGAGTACAGAAAGAAATGAACTATACTCGAAGCTAAATTTAGAACAGTGAAGCTAATGCAACATGCATATCATAGAAGTGCAGCACGTTCTATTTTGTGAAAGTCGTATAATAGAAATCCAATCGAATCTTTAATTTTCGGGATTTCTATTCATCTGATTGAAGAGGAGTTAATGATGAAGGCTTGCCATTATTTTATAACTCTTGGCCGTTCAATAGGAGAGTCATCAGATAGGTTTGGTCTTTCAGACGATGCAGAAACGATGAGTGGGGTGTCGTGTGCTTGGCGTGATGGATTCAGGAGTGGACCTTCATTCTAAAATGAAATCACATTCCGTCTGACTGTGACTCTGCTCCTCTTTCTCAGGGTACATCCCCAGCTACCTCGAAAAGGATGAGCCATGTGTGGTGTGTGGCGACAAGGCCACAGGTTACCACTACCGCTGCATTACCTGTGAGGGCTGCAAGGTATACACACACACACACACACACTCTATAATTTGAGTAAATACTGTAGAACCACATAAATGAAAAGGAAAAAGAAAACGGAGGATGTGTAGACGTGTTCGACCCGTCGGCTATAAGGTGTAGCATTTATCGCCTTGCTGCTGCTCATCCTGTTGATGTTGATGAATGGCATGCTACCTCCGGGCAGCACGGTGGCGCGGTGGATAGTGCTGTTCCCTCACAGCCAGAAGGTTCCAGGTTCGATTCCTTTCGATATGTAGTTTGCACGTGTGGGTTGTTTGCGGGTTCTCTGGCTTCCTACAACTTTGTCAGATTGTCTATAGGTGGAGCATGCATGGGTTACCGGTATCTGTCTTTCATTTGAAATTGAGCTGGCGTCTCATCCAGGGTGTAACCAGCCTCTCACCCGTAGCCAGAGATAAGCCGTGTAGACAAGACGATTGCGATCAGCCAAGAATTCCTTGATGTATGACCGTTTGCACGATCAACCATCAGATCTCTTCTTCCTGCAAGATACATTTAAAAAGCTTATTTTACACACATAGATTAATTTCCAACCACAGCTGTTCAACTTGTAATTGTGCCTTCAAGCAATGATTTTTAACCAATGGGCTTTCCCTTTCACATGTCCTTCTATTGTCTACAAACCATCCATCCATCTCTACCTTACTGTCTGCCTGCAGGGTTTCTTCCGCAGGACCATACAAAAGAACCTCCACCCGTCCTACTCCTGTAAGTACGATGGCTGCTGCATCATCGACAAGATTACCCGCAACCAGTGTCAGCTGTGCCGCTTCAAGAAGTGCATTGCAGTGGGCATGGCCATGGACTGTGAGTGTCGCTTCTACGCATTTACACACAAACTCATGAGATAAACCTGTAATTAGCACACCTTCAGATGTAGGTGCGGTGCTAAATCTGACTTAGTGCTTCATTTAATGTCTTGAAATCACACTGGCTCACACGTCTCTTTCTTTCTTCCCCAAGTGGTGTTGGATGACTCGAAGCGGGTGGCTAAACGGCGTCTTATCGAGGAGAACAGGGAGCGACGCAAGAAGGAGGAGATAGTGAAAACTCTCCAGAACCGTCCAGAGCCCACTGGGGACGAGTGGGATCTGATTCACATGGTGACAGAGGCCCACCGACACACCAATGCTCAGGGCTCCCAGTGGAAACAGAAGCGCAAATTCCTGGTAGGGACAGTTTTTTTTTATATACTTGCAAGCAAGTTCTCGCTCAATGCTGCAAGTCTGCAGAAAACAAGACTTTAGACAAATAATTATAGAGTTGAGATTTTCAAATGATCGCAACCGGATAAGGTTTTGTAATCAATCGCTGGGATGAAGACAACATCGCGACAGAAAAGTCTGATGACAGATAACTGAGTCACTTCTTGGACGTAAACGATAGAAAGCTTTCTGTGTGCACGACTGTGGAACACGTCTTTGCCCCTCTGGATCTCAACGCACACACTTTTTCTGTCCTGTCTAACTTCTTTGTATCACAGATCTGCTCAAGAGCAGCAAACAAAAATGAGCGCTTCATTAGATGATGAAACGACACCGGGTTCCCAAAACACCAACGACAATTTGCTCAAGCGATCAGGATGAGTTGCCACGGGGGTGATTTTAAACTTTAAAATGTGCCTTAGCGTGCTTCAGTTTGAAAGCGATCTAATCTACAAACAGGAATACGGATTATATCCGCGCGCAAACATGCATCTTGAAATCAAAAGTGATGCCGTTTTTGTTTTGCCGGGCTGAGATGAAGCGCTTCAGAATTTATCGCTCTTCATTTCCTCCTGTCTGTTTCTGTTTCGTGTCTTAATTCCTCAGTTCTCTCCAGAATTTGGGGGGGGGGGGGGGGGGGGGGGTGTATGTATTCTAATCCTCCCGGGCTCTTACCCAGCCATAATTCCCTTTATTGTTTTTGTTCACACCTCAAGTCTCTTTTTCTTTCTCTTTAATCCGTTTCCCATGTTCATTTCTTTGTTGCCTCTCAGACTGTCCCTCGGCGTCTACCCCAACGCCCCCCCCCCCATCCCTTTTTTTTTGGGATGAATTCCTTCCTTATCTCTGCCACCGCAAAATCTTTAGTTGTGAGCACGTCTGAAAGTTGGCAGGGATGCCGGCGGTGAGAGTTTCTCTTTCTCAAACTGTTTTTCTGCTGCGCCGGTTCTCACATTTATCCTGGACAGCCCCGTCAGGGTTTCCTCTCCTCTTTCCCGTCTTACTCAAACGCAGACGGAGGCTGACCTCATGTTCTGCTTCGGGATTATCTGAGGCGCTTACCGTGTTTGTTTTAAGCGTTCCGTTTCTCACAACGCCATTTTACGAACCCCTTCATCGCCGAATGAAGGGGTTTGTAAAATGCGGGGCTCTGTCTTGTAAGGTGCTGATTGGTGCCAGAAGCATGGTGGGTTCATCTGGGGAGGGTTTAAAAGCACTTATGTGTTGCATTGTGCTCTTTGTCAGACAGGTAACTGTGTACCCAACGATCGCTGGAATTGATTTCCGGTTTGTGGCGATGGAAGGATCGCTCTCCGTCTGGCACGCGGGCCTTTATGGTCGAGCAGCCAGACACACGCCACTCTTCATGAAAATGGATATGGCAGCCTGCTGGGAGATTGTAAAGGCACCTGAACAATTCTCAGACCATGAGAGGGAAAATCCGCGGGTGTGATGTGATAGAAGATTAGACTATTTGGCCACTATTGCCAATGGGGTTTAGAGAGGAAGGCTCGACACCAGACGTGACCTCATTAATACCATTCCTGCTGGCAACATCGTGCTGTGGGGGGGGGGGGGATTTTTCTGTGGCAAGGGATTGGAAGGAAAACCCTTCTAGGCTCAGGTTCTCAGGCTGGAACAAAGGTTTACGTTTTTACAAGACAACGGTAGCGACGTCGGTAAAAGTCCTAGGAGTCTGGAGAGATCTGAATCTTCCAACCTGGTTGAGCTTCAAATGTTCTGCCAAGAAAAACTGGAGGAACTTGAAATACTCAGTAGGTGGAACCAATAAATTATTTATAGTGGGAAGCATATAACAGCGAATAATTAAATTATATAGCCTGTAGATAAGCAGCTCGTGTGACGCCAAATGGCTTTCGTTGATAGACCAAACATGTCGTCGCCGGGGTGTGGATCCGTTTGACTGTCTCAGAGGACGATAACGGGATTGCAATGATTCTGCAAAAAAAGGAAGGAAAAGTTTTAAGTTTAAGATTTACGACCAAAAAAAAAAAAAAACCACACGACTACTTATCTTCTTTTAAAGTATGAATTTATAGCTTCTCCATTTGGTTTTCAGCCAGAAGAAGCAGGCATTGTGCAGAAATGTCCAAAAGAAAGATGCGTTTAGCCTGTGAGACGATTCCAAAGTACCGGTACCCTTGAGACTGTATTTGCTGCCAGATGTGCAATTACCACAATATACTACGCGAAGGGTCTTAACGGGGATGAGAATAATACATCGCGAGCCTTTTAAAAACATTTAAAACATAATCCAAACGGCTGTCTTTGCTTTGTCGCAGGTGCAGCGTCTTGTGTAGATTGATGAAAATGGCATTAATTGAATCCATTTTGGAAAACTTGAAAGGGCCCGTAACGTTTCCGTACGCACGCTGCAGGTGAGGAGGAAGAGGATGAAATGTTCCGGATCATCTGAAACCCTGTCTTTAATTTACTGCATCATGAATCAAGATTTAAGATTAAAATTAAATCAGGGCGAAGGGTGTGCAATGACCAGGATTTAGAAAACTGGTTCGCATAATTAGCATAAAGCCTCAATGACTACATTTTTACTTTCAGTTCAGACCTTTTTAGCTTTCCTGAAAATGGCAATTTTGCTGAAGGCTAAAGAAGGGGAGTGGCTTCCCGTAGCGTGGAAGAAGTTTAATCGCAAAAGATCCAACGATGACCCTAAGCCAACGGTGATATGCGAGAAGTGCAAAAAAGACTGTAAGACAAAAAAGCGGGCAGCACAACAAACTCGCCACATCAAGCAGACTAACACTCGGCCGAGTACAAAGGGAGCCAGAAATCCTGGGAATAGAACTCAGCAGCTGTTCTCAGTTACAGCACAAGAACATTTCTCTGCGTTTTTTCTCTTTCATATCAAAATATATTGGAATTTCAACAAAACTTTGAACTACGAAGATGATGCAAAGACTCGTCGCCCTTGCAAACTGCACAACAAAGCATGGTTAGCACGAATGCTAACATCCCGGCAGGACGTACCGCGCCGCTGCCCATCCCGACTCTGACTGTTGGGCGGCCGTGATTGGATCCACCTGATAAAAATGAAACTCGACCGCTGTTGAAAAGCCCCAACGGTCGGGATTGTTGGAACCGTTTTGACCGACCAGCAACACATTTTTTGAAGCCGTCTCCATTCCTGTGCGTTGCCCTCGGCTCTATAAGCGTCCGCTGAGTCTGAGTTGCAGCGACGCAGTGTTCTCTCGCTCGCTCGCAGTCTGTGGTCTGGCCTCTGCAAATAGCTTTTAAAAGAGAGTCGGTTTGTGACGGCTTCGTGCGTGCATGCGTTTCCAGACAAACGCATCCAGATGCAGTTATTTGGGAGACTTAAATGGCTTAAATGGTTTGTGTTGTCAAGTGTGGCCGCATTTTTTAATTCAATCATATGTACTCGTATGGTGGAATCTCATTGGTTTCGTGTAGTCAGCCCACATTTTTCGCCCCAGGTGTTTTATTTCGCTTTCCAGGCCATGCGAAGCTGAACACCTGCTGTCAGAGCTTCAGATCACGCAAATCTCTTATTTTCAACGGCTTACAAACTTGTTATCTGCAGCCCTTTGCTGTGGAACTGCGCAACGTCGTGCGAACGAGACCAGCTGGACTGGGTTGGTTTAAGATGTTCGGCTCTGTGCACGGAGGACATATGGTTTTAGTTCACAGTCAGACACTCAAAAACAGCAGCGTTTTGGAACCATAGATCTGCGTTGCTTCAGTCCTGAGGTTTCGCTATCGCCTGATCATGCAGATGCACCACCGGGTGATTTACAGCAGTACCGGGGTTCAACCCGTGCTCCTCGTGTTTTTAGTCCATTTCTATGTCAGCGCTTTAAAAGTTATCAGTTGCATTAAAGGTGGTTTTAGAAGCCAGGAATTTCAGCCTTGAAAAGTAGCTCGCCATCAATTTCCTCGCCTCCTCTCGACTCAAATGCATCGCAGATGGTATTAATTGATTTTAACGCTGTAACGTCACGTCACGTACAGCATGAGCCACGAGAAAAGTTCTTCCATCCGTCAGACAGATTCAAACATATCGGACTCCAGTTATACTGGAATGAACTTTCCAGTTCTAATCCGTCTTATAAAAAGGTCAAAAGTTGAAGCGCGCCACATAACTCGCATGAACCCCCTCCCCTCTCGGTTTTACTCGCCGTTCTTATCGAGATCCTGTCATCGTGTGTCTGTTTTGGCACGTATAGCGAGATTTTTCGCTGTATGTTTTGAGGAGTTTCTTCGGCGGAGACGGCGCTTCCTGAACGACCACCCGGAACGAAGACGCAGTCCCTCCTCAGCGCTTATCCTCAAACTAACGCTCCAGTTGCAGGAAAATCATTTTTGTTAGTCCGCTGAAGCCCCTGTAAATAGTTGGAAGAGAGTTGAACTGTCTTTAGGGTAATTTATTTTGCACGTCAAGCTCCAAACATCGTATTCTGTCAGGTTTTTGAGATATCTGAGGTTTCTACAGAGACACCAGGAAGGAAAAATGACCCCGACTTACCCCAGTGAAGGTTTACTTCACCCTTCGCATGACAAGAGTAGTCGCCTTTCAAAGTTAAAGCCACCTCTGCTTGAACCTTTGATTTGATTGGTCTAATTCAGGCGGTTCCTCTCCTTCTGGGTTGTGATTCATGGCTCCATTTGTAAGGTGAATATTTATATACTTTTATCTCGTCCCATTTATTGTTTACGGCGAGCCCGAATAAATGGCTGCCCTTGACGCTCGCTTTATTCAAGGCGACGGGAAACAAAGTTTTTCCATCATGTTCGCCTCGGTTTGCACATCTCTGTAAACACATGTATTACCGATCTGCGGTTTCCGCTCTGAAGGCGCGTGAGTAACCGCCATTTGTCTGGTGATGTGTCCGATGCCTTTATCTGATTAAGCGGCTTTAATTTGTCTCCCGAGGCCAGCGAGCACTTTGTGGAGAGGCACAGAGGCTGGCATTTAAAACACTTTTGTTCTCTGCTATATTTTACTTTTAAGTCTGACACAAATCTTATTGATATAATCTAATTTTATTCTTTTGTGCTCTTCTGTTATAAAAGCACATTAATGCTACAACTTGTCCTCCACACGCTCGCTCGCTCTCTCTCTCAAGTTTTTTCTTTATCCTACTTTGCTCAGATATCCTCTTCTTCACTATTATAGTGTTTCCAGTTTTGTATTTATTTAAATGCTCAGGCTGTATTTCTTCTGTCAGGAAGTAATAAAAACAATAAACTATTTGCTAGTTTGTGCATGACTTCCCTGCAGCAGTTAAAATAAACCTCATACATGGAGGTTCCTGCTGAGAATGTAAATATCTACAAACAGGTTTTAGATGCATTGGAAGATTTGTTTTAAATGGGTCAAAATATATAGACACACATATTCCATTTCATGTATTCCACGTGGGATTGGCTCAAAATAAACACTTTCATGACAGCGATGCCGCCTTTAAGGACTATAAATGAGTATGATTGGTTCAGTTGTGGGTTTTTAGGTCTCCTCCTCGATCCTGTCATCGAATTGTGACGCATCTCAGTTGTCATTTTCCGCTCTAATCAGCCGCCGTCGCTTATTCCCCCACGCAGCCAGAAAAAATCGGCCAGTCTCCGGTTGCGCCCACGTCAGACGGAGATAAGGTGGACCTGGAGGCCTTCAGCGAGTTCACCAAGATCATCACTCCTGCCATCACGCGTGTCGTCGACTTTGCCAAAAAACTGCCCATGTTTTCTGAGGTGAGTGCCGGGGCCGGATCGGCCGGCCCGTCGTATAGATACACTCATTATCTCCACATGGCTGCAACACTCTGGGAGAACAGATCCAGACAATCAAGGAAGCATTTCAGCTTCTGTCTGCCCCGCCTTAACTCAACAGCGTGTAATCGTGTTTATTGTCTCTGCTGTTTGTAATGAGACCTTCTGTAATTGCATAATTATCAGGACGCTGGAACTGCATGAGTAGGAGGCTGTAATCAATCACAGGCGAGGGGAATAAATAACAGGCACTCCGGAAAGTAGGGGTCATCCGGATGTTTTTAGAGATAGTCAACTCATTCGTATTGTTTTTTTCTATTATGATGATTCGAAATAAATTCCTCGTGCAGCTTCTTGATTCCGAACCGTGGAAGATAAGGATTCCAGACAATGAAGGTGATCAGTCAGACGTGTTGTCTTTTATTCACAATGTAATTTATTATATTTTTAAAAGAAGATTTTTCTGTTTTTAATGAGATGGAATTGCAGCCCGTTCACTGAATTAATAATGTTGCATGCACAGAAAGTAAAGCGACATATAAAAATGAAGTACAAATGTAAAAGATAAATCACGCCAATGAATGCTAATTCATCTGCTCGGCGGCTGAGTGCAGTGAGCTCAGAAACGAGCTCACATTAAGGTGAGATTCCATTCAGCACATCCCCGTCTGATGGTTTATTAATTTCCAACCCTAATAACCATGTAAATCAAGGCGTATTAGTGCTGATATAATATATTCATCAGTGGAATAGCCGTCTTCTTCCTTCTTCTTCGCCACGATTAAAAAGTAACGTCTAGAGCTATTTATAAAGTGTCTTGAGTTAAACCACTCGGGATGTGATGCCATAAAAATAATCCGGTTTCTTTCCCTCTACTCTGCTTTTACCAATCCCTTTTATTCCTTTATTTCTCCTCTGCTTCCTCTCTTTACTCGATTCCTCGCAGTTAATTTATTTAGGAGCACAAGTACTGGCACTGAGTTCTCTGCTTTTTTGGCGCGACACTTCTCCCCCCCCCCCCCCCCCCCCATCTTAACAGTGGTCATGCCTTGTTTTCCACCAGCTACCTTGTGAAGACCAGATCATCCTCTTGAAGGGCTGCTGCATGGAGATCATGTCGCTGCGAGCGGCCATTCGCTACGACCCGGACAGCGAGACGTTGACACTAAGCGGGGAGATGGCCGTGAAGCGGGAGCAGCTGAAGAACGGCGGGCTGGGCGTCGTTTCGGACGCCATCTTTGATTTGGGCAAGAGCCTGGCCCAGTTCAACCTGGACGACACGGAGGTGGCGCTGCTGCAGGCCGTGCTGCTCATGAGCTCGGGTGGGTGTCCGCTCCAGAGCGTCGTTCTCACGTTTTAAAGCTGCCTTTTATATCTGTGCTTCTCATTAATGCTGGAGTTTGACTTTAATTTTCACTCTTCTGTTCCCGTGGAGATCCAGTTTCCCCACACACGCCGCATTCCTAGTCATTACCTGCTGCTTTGCTAATTATTATAATGCAGCTTATTGTGAATTAAATTTTAATTATGGCCAGAAGATAAAATCCACAAATATATTCAGTGTTGAAAGGAGCAAATCCAAAGTTCCCACTCAATGTCATTAAAAGGGCGTCGCTATTGGCGGGGGGGAGGGGGGGTTCCGTGCAGAGTATCACGGTATCCACACGTCATAAAAAAGTGGACAAGGAAAAGCACATTAGAATTGAAGCATGAGAAAATATATTTTTTTAACCTGCCATGTAGCAGAGAATTGACTGATTGTCTGCGTCGCGTAAAATGTCTTCCACGGGAAAATTCACTCCATGGACCGGATCGTCTGATCCGAATCGGAGCGTGTTTGCGTGGTTGCGTTGCGTTCAAGCACCTGCAGCCGTTGGGAAGTGCAGACGGGAGTCCGTGGCTCTGCTAAACGATGGGAACCAGCGAACTATCTGACAGATTTATTGCCTTTAGCTCGAGCAACACGGACCTGATCCGATGAGAGCCAGCGTGTTCCCGGGCCGTCTGGCGGCGTGTCGGGTTTTTAGGGAGCTTCGGTCGTGTCCCAGGACCACACAGTAACTCTGCCCTCTGCTTTGTCAGCATATTCCAGTGTGTTATTCTAGTGTAACTATCCTTAATGTAACATGCATTATTATTGGAGGCTTACCACATCATGAATAACTCCAATTAAATCGCGAGGAGCAGACGCTCCTCATCCAACTGAGTAATAAAGGCCAGTAATAACAAAAAACATTGTTATTGAAATTTAAATCTTATTAAATCATCCAGTTTTGTTGTGTATAAAAACTGTTGGAGCATTTGTGAAACATAAATTATTTCACATTTAAAATTGTTGATAAAAATGCATGAAATTTCTCCCTCGAAGGAGAAGTCGACGTCTCGTTTACTTTACGTTGATGGCTTCTTTTCATTCCTTTTCAAATCTCGTTTCCTCTTCCATCCCATCCCATCCCTCCCAATTCTCCAGATCGTTCCAGCCTGACCAGCATCGACAAGATCGAGAAGTGCCAGGAGACGTACCTGCTGGCATTCGAACACTACATCAACTACCGCAAGCACAACATTCCCCACTTCTGGCCGAAGCTCCTGATGAAGGTGACGGACCTGCGGATGATCGGCGCGTGTCACGCCAGCCGCTTCCTTCACATGAAAGTGGAGTGTCCCAACGAACTCTTCCCCCCGCTCTTCCTAGAGGTCTTCGAGGACCAGGAGGTGTGACAGTCGGCCGCTGCCAGGCAACGGGGGTGGGGGGGGGGGGGGGAGAGGAATTTGCGGCAAACTGGGAGATGGGAAGGGCCATCATATTTATAGGGGAAGGACTGAGGGAGAATCCTCTCAGCTGGAATCTCCGTTTCTCCGTCGTCATAGTTACAGCATGCGGTTTAAGAACTGGAACCGACCACAGCAACACACCAGCAACAGGAGACGCGAGCAAGCCGGGGATCTTGTTTTTTGAACAACCTTCTCCTCCAACGTGTTTCTCCTCCTTTTACGTACCCCTTATTTTTTACATCTTTGAGGGGGGCCCTTCTGTCTGAGCATGATGTCTTAACTAGTAAGAGTTGTAACCATTTGCCAGGACAGGTACACAACACTCACACACACACACACACACACACACACACACACATATATCAAAGTACACAGCCATAGCCTGCACCACCTCGGTTCTTCAGAGCAGCACTCTTTGCAGGGTTCTATTCCCTCCTCTCTGGGAATAGATGTGCACGTTTGTAATCCCACGTCTCCGGCGCTCATGCTGGACAGCACCTCTCAGTATTATTTGAAAGTAATTTGCGTATATGCAGGCTCTCGCAATCAACAAACGCCTCAAGTTGAAATGTCAGCAGACGCTTTCAGCATTACTCTGGAGTGTAACGGCCGGAGTGGCGCAGACCGACCCGGCTGAATTCCTCATCTCAATCTGAGCCTTCAGCAGCAGCTGTTGTTGTTGTTGTTTGTTTGTTTGTTTGGGTTTTTTTTAGCCTTTTCTCCGTTCGTCCCAGTGAGACCGGTGCTATATTTATATCAGGCTACTCCAGTTTTACGAAACTGAGTTGTCTACCTTTGAAAAAAATGTGCAGATCATGGCTCCATATCTACCTTCATTTGTGTCATTGGACCGGGTCCTCTGATGGAGCGCGCGCACACACACACACACACACACACACTCGCTGCATGGAAGGAAAGACAGTAAGACAAGCAGAGAGAGAGCGTCAGATAGAAGGGATAGAGCGAGGACAGGGGACATATTGCGAGCCAGGGTTCAGAAGTCGATCTCCAAAAGGTGTAGCCTCGAAGGATGTTTTAAATTACAGCAACTGGCAGCAAGACAGGAAAGCTCGTCTAGCATGCACCCACACACACACACACACACACACACACACACACACACATTCTCTCTCTCTCTCTGTGTGTCTCTTTCATACATAAACATAAAAACACATCACCTCAACCTAACGTTAATGCCTCATTTCACTGCATGCACTACGCAGCAGTGTTGATATACAGCCCAAACCTGCAGGGTTTAAACAGAGTCCTCTCCATACGGACTCGGCTCGGTGTGGCCCCTCCAGGCTTCCATACACATTTGCCTTTTATTACCATGGGCATCACTGAGAGCAGGCAAATGCCAAGACGGCTACCATTTACCTCAAAGTGGACACCCCCCCCCCCCCCCCACCCCCACCAGTTTGGGGTAGCAATACTGCCCCTGTGGTGTCAGGCACTACCTCACCTTTGTGGGCACAGGGCAGCTGCCCACAGCCTACACACAGACACGCACCAATCGAGTTGGCTCGTGTAGATTCACACAAAGGTCCATATTGCACACTTTGCAGTCATGGAAAGACGAAAACACTCGCAGCAAAAGCCCTCGGTGCTATCACTTGGTTTAAAATGAAATACCACTGAAGACAGGAGGGCCGGTCGTCCACCCCCCCCCTGGAACGTTTTACCAACTCCAGGGAATGGTACCCATTGCATTTGGGTTATGTCTTTTTTTTTTTTTTTGTTACATGGGACCAAGTGTCGTCTGTTGAAATTTGGATGTACCCGTTTCTGTCAGAATAGAAATCGACTCACGGAGGCAATGGCGGACAGTGTGGAGGTGCAGCCCAGCAGACGCACCCCCCCCAACCCGAGCAGATCCATAGCAGAAAGGCCGTGGTGGGATAGCGCCGCTGAATTAGCATGCGCAGAAAGGGGTTCAGAGCAAACCAACATTCCGTCAATCGTGCATTAGGCGTGCAGAGGTGGAATGTTCGCAACCAAAACAACGCCTTTTGCCACTTTTCATCACTAATGCAGAAGTATGTCACTACAAATACCCACAGCAGGCGCGACGATTCAAAAATGGTCCATTCCAGTTCTGGGCCCAGTCTTAATCTAGCTGGGTTTACCACTCCGACTAGAGTAGAATGGAAGAAAGTAAAACGAGAGTAAGGCTGTCAGCGCTTTCTATGGCGTGCAGTAGTTCCTACTGGCCACTTGTACAGGATGTGGAATCTGCACCCTCTCAGAAATAAGCAGTAGCATGTGGCAGGGATCATTCATTATTGTCACAGATGGCCGAGCCAGACTTCAGGAGTCTGGAGCAAAGCTGGGATGAGGAAGGAGAGCCGAACTGGACCCCGCCACCCTTGGGGACAATGGCGTGGTCCGGTCTGAGTCTCAGAGGAACCCCCCCCCCCCCTTCAGGAGCATCTTCCCTGTTTCCAGAGATCCACCATGCCTGACCCCGACGCTAAGCCATAGCGGTGCCCTTTTCTGGAGCCTTGCTCTCATTGAATTGTACCCCCCATCCCCATTATAACAGCCCCCACCCAATCTGGCAGGAATTTGGAGTGTAGTTTCCACACTACTGCAGCAGTCCCCGCCCCTTTAGCCAGTAACCAGATCTTAAACCTTGTCGGATTAGCTTTCCTGCGGCTCTGTGTAACAGAAGCTAGCAGCTGCAGTGGGCTCAGCCACAAACCTGCCCTGTAGTCGGCGTTCGACCAACAGCCCATCACTTTCACCCCTCATCCTCTCCATCAGTACCCTCTCCGTCCCTCTCTGCTCCTCCCCCCCAAAAAAATGCCGTAAACGGCGCAGGATCCGGGCCGCTCCCTTTGTCAGACAAGGCCGGTCGTAACTGCCCTCTACAGCGACGCCACCGACTGAATGTGAACGGCGAAGCAGCAGCAACGCCGAGCAAGGAAGAGACTTGAGCGTGAGAATGTTAGGAATGTCGAAGAAGAGAGCGCGGGACGGGGACGGGGCAACCGCCATCATTGACGTGGGTGAGAGCGGGTGATGTGGCTGGTTGTAGAGACGATGTTAACAAACACTTGGAGGAAGGGGGAACGGGGACCGTTTCCCTTTCAGTACCCACAACAGCCCCCCCCCCCCCCCCCCCCACTCATTTTCCTCCAAAAGGATGACCTCCTCCATCCTTCATATGGTGAGGATGAGAACGAGGTCCTGCACGCCAACACATCCTGGTAAAAGAACTGAGAAATAGAAACAACTTTTGATGTCCTTTGTTCTCATGAGCTGACTTGGTATGTGTGTGACAGAAGGATTATTATGCTGCTTTACCTTCTGAGTCTGATTTAGATTAAGAAAAAAAAAAAAAAGATATATGATTATAAATACATGAAAATGAGAAGAGATGACTTTAAAAAAACAAAAGACTCCTGAACAAAATTATTGGAGATTTCATTTTATTTTATCATTGTTTTCTTATTTTTCTGTTTGTTTTTTATGCTTAAACTGCTCTGTGTAAAAAAAAAGAAAAAAAAAAAAAAAAAAAGCTGTAGTCACTTTTGACCATGCGTGCAGTGCAAAAATATCTCACTTCTTTTTCACATCTATAGTTTGTGTTGATAAGCCAACTAATCTGTTTGTGTGTCTGTCCGGCCGTCCGTCCCAGTTTATCAGGAGGAATTTACAATCCACAAAACAGGATTTTTTTTTTGTACATATATATATATATATTTTTTTTTTTTTTTCTTTTTTTATGTCTTTGGAGAAAAGAAAAAAAACTAAAACATGAAAAGTAATGCAACAGAAATGTCATACCTCACACAACACGAAACTCAAAGGAACTTGGGAGGATACTTTGCAGGCACATGCGAAAGTTCAGAGATACATATATATAGATTCTAAAAATGTGTATGTTCAGATATTATGTGCTTGTGTGTGTGTATCAGTAGAAATTACAAAAGGACTCTTCCCTCAAGCTCTGGCGCGCTCGCTCCATCTTTCAGACCTGCAAACGCGAACGCGAACGGCCCAAAGTCTGAGGGAATACGACTTTTGCAGCGGCTGAGTGCTTTATGGTATTGAATGTAGCTGAGAGGAGGCGGGGGGGGGGGGGGCTGGACCTGAGCCTGGGGCCCGCACCCCAACGTTCACACACCAGCAGTGAGGATAGTGGTGTCACATAGACGTTACAAACAACCAACAAAACTGAGAATATATATATATATATATTGCCCATCTGCAAGGTGCAATACTACGTTGTGTATTTTTGTATGTTTTCTGTTTTTCTTTTAATTTTTTTTTTTTATTTCATTTGCATTGTGTTTTTGGCCATAACCAAGGATGTAAATACAATAACAGACACTTGAGATTATTTACAACGGAGTAAATTTAACCGCTCCATCCCGCTGTCATGAAAGAAGACACACACAAAAAAAACAACAGTCATGTGTGTAATGCTTCATACATTTGTTTGTGCGCACTCTCTCACACGTGCATGCTGATCCATATTTAAGTGCCCCGTGACAGTAATCATAAACCCTGTGCCTCTTGTTTCGAAAATGATTCATACACACACACGCGGTCATATTCTCATGACACGCTAAACATGAACGCCTATAGTTGTGTGTTTGCTCATCTGTTGTTCCAAAACCCGTGATGCCGGGTGTTTGCCAGCAGTCACATTAGCTAACGTTTGGAAGGGGCGCAAGCTAATGTTTTGGCATGATTGTTGGTTAAATTGGTTGCAACACGTCCACAAGGTGTTTGTAAAAGTCCAAAATGGACTTCCCCCCCCCCCCACGTCACCTCCCAGAAGCCAGCCTTAACAACCTTCCAGGTCTGCTTTGGATAAATTGCTTAATCTGGACCAGTTGTAGACCGCTGGTTGAGGCTCCGGTTCTACTTGATAGTTCATAACGACCGTTTGCGAGCTCACAAAGGCGTTAGATGAGACGCAATGGCGGATTTGACTGTAGCTTCAGGGCTAGGGTTCCGCAGGCCTTCACACGCAGCCTCCGTTTGAATTCACTAGAAATGGAGCCTCGGCCCGTGAGGGCTGTTTAAACTGAGGGCCATACTTGTCTCCATGTCTGGTTAAAGCGGAGAGTCATTCGGGTCTATTGTGAAATGCCGATCTTAAGATAACTGCATCAGGTCAGACCACAAGAAAAGTTGGGTTCGTAGGGCTGGCTTCTATGAGGCTCCCAAGTCCCTCCCTCCTACATCATGATGCCAGTCTGTTGTCACATGTTAACACATTAATGGACAAGGGTGGAGATTGTCTGTGATGTTTTTTGTTTGTTTGTTTTTGTTCTATGTTGTGTTTGGTCCTCCCATGCCAAATGTAGAGTTTTTGAAAGACATGCAAGTAGCAAGATGTCTATGCAATTTCCCTCCAGCTCCTTTCGAAAGACCAGCTTGATTTAACATCAGCAAGCTGGTCTTGCTTTTAAATGAAATTTGGCCTGGCTTTAAAACAAAACAAAACAAAAAAACAATCCAGAGGTTCTTTGCGTGACCTTGGTACCCTTTGGTACTTTGAGTGGGCGAAGGTCAGGACTGCCTGGAGGAGCTGGCCTTTAGCTCGGCTGACCGGCTGGTCTCTGGGACAGCAGCTCTTCACGTAGTCCGAGTCTCTGAGAACAAATAGGAAGGGCACTGGGGGTGTTGTGCAGAATAAGGCTTCGACGTGACGTGCTGTTTTTTTGTAAACTGCTCACACAGTGGTGTGTGTGCGCGTGTGTGTGTGTGTGTGTTTGCGTGTGTTGTTTGGAGGTTTGGGTACAACTATGTGTACTGATGCAATGCTCTCATTTTTGGTGGGTTGATTGTTAAAACCTTCCAGGAATTACACCTAGTCCCTGATTCCACTTCGACGTGTGTGTGAGGCTTAACCCGTTTTTCCATCGCGGCCACTTTAATGTAATTCTAAATAAGTATTCTGGGTGCCTGATGTCCATCGGTGGGACATGCAAAAAAGCAAATGCAAGTTT
Organism: Brachionichthys hirsutus; assembly: GCF_040956055.1. Lineage (NCBI taxonomy): Eukaryota > Metazoa > Chordata > Actinopteri > Lophiiformes > Brachionichthyidae > Brachionichthys > Brachionichthys hirsutus. The sequence goes on from NC_090917.1 coordinate 2,378,469, forward strand.
ACACAACTGATTACCCCTGCTTATGAGACAAGAGGAAGGATTTGAAAAATCTATGTCACCCCCCCACCGCTGCCATCAGACCCGCTCTGACCACCAGTTTTACTCGAGCACTTAACTAAACTAAAATGCACTTTGGCCCAGACCAGCCCACAAAACGTGGGACAATCGTTGGCATTTAGAATTGTGACAAAAAATAAATAAATAGAAATTGCATCCAAGCCAATTAACTCTTCCGCCATTAAACCTTTTATTTTAATTAGCTTTATCCTTAAAAAAAAGTGTTAAACAATAAAACACCGTGAGATGCAGCCTTTAGGCAGGCATTAACAGACTAATTCTAAAGTTTACATTTATGTTTGATGTGCAATAAGTGCAGCTTATTTCGTCTCATCCGATCTTACTTATACATTTGGAGGAAAGCGCTTATCTCGTAATTGCATTCAAAATGCGCCCACCCATGAGAGCATTAGCGAGACCTGTTCCTGACACGCACGCCTGCACACGCATTCACGCACGCACACACACACACACACACAGACACATTGAAACACAGACCATTTCTTTTTGTAACTGGGTAAAGGAAGCTATTGAAGGATTCTCTCAGGTAAAAGAGCATTTTCTAATAAATGATGATGAACCTTAGATGAAAAGCCATTGTTAGCTCATCTTTTTTTGTCTTCTCAATTCACAATCCGCAATGTGCTTTTTTTTTTTTTTTTGCATTTTCCTGTGCTGTGCTCATCCGTCAGATCGATGGGGGTGTCCAGGATTTGGATCCCGAGTCTCAACCCGCTACGAATAAACCAGACTCTCTTTGTGTTCTTAACCTTCAATGAAAACCTGCTTCTTAACACGTGGAGGTCGGAGGGTGCAGCCTCTGTCACCTTTATTTGGTTGGGTGCGTTTTTTTTGGGGGGGGGATATGTTTCTGCACCAGATGGAGACCCATTCCTGTCAGAACATTACATGCATCCCATTATCATATATCACAGGTTTGCCTCGAGGAGCTTTAGAATCCGCCTCCATCTTTACAATTTTCATTCAATTCAGGAAAAACTAAAAAAGGGCACAATTACCATTAAATCCGGCGATCGATGACTCGATCAGGTATTTATCTGCTCCAATCAGCCGTGATGTGAACCCAGCACCTCCATGGGAACGCCATTTTTCAGGCATGGTGCATGTCGAACTCAAGGACGCCGGCGCGTGAATGCATTCCCATTCATCTCCATGCGAAAACGTGCACCTCCACAGCTGCTTTACTCCAAAGGAACCTGGACCGTTTGTGTGTGTGTGTGTGTGTGTGTGGCTTTTGGAATTAAGTTAGGCTGCTGTCCCTCCTCTGTGCATGGCACATGGGCTACCTATCTCCTGAGGGATCGCTGCAGGTAACGTAAAGCTTTCCTCATTAATGAGGTATAATTCCGCTCAGCCACACATCATCCATCTGAATAATCATTCGTATGACCCGTTCAGTCATGTTCGCATCACCAGATCTATTGCACTCCACCTCCTATTCACTTATACAGTATATAGGTGAGTTTGCTTACATGCATGGGAAGGCTGATTGGCACCTCATACCTGTTCCTCAGTGGGACGAGTCGGGTAGGGGGCCAATACGCCAGCTCTTTAAAAGGAGATGGAGAACACTGATTGATTTCATTCGTGTTAGGCCAAAGACACATGAATAATTAAGCACGTAAAACACAAGCCGTTTGCGTCATGCACCATTTACCCAGCAAAAAAAGGGGAGTCGAACTCACGACCGCTTAAGATCATTTAAGGAGGGCCGTAAGGAGACCGAAACAAAAAGTCGAGGCCGGGAGAGGCCAGACCGCCAAACGTTCTACTCTGTCTGATCACGCAGGCTATCATTGCTCACCTTTTCCTGGCGGGAATGGGCTTCCACAGCGCCGTGAAAACACACCAGGTTTTGCTTTGTCTTTGGTTTTATTGGGGCCAGCCTATTTCCAAATTGAGCATCGCATTTTTTTTTTAACTCTAATCATGTGACCGAGTGCACAAAGACAGATGTGCAGCCTTGAGCGTTCTTCTTTTACGGTGAACGCGCCCCCCAGTTGTGCATCCGGCGCTCTCTCACCCCGTCAGCTGACGTCCAAGCCGGGCCCAATCCACTCTCGGCTGGGGGGGGGGGGACTTTGTTCTTTGTCCACAGGCATGTTCTATTTTTGGTGTGCACAGTCTTGTCTTTGTGAAAATGCACTGATTTGGCATGTCCGAAACGAAGGCCCGTGCATGCGTGTGTGTTTCAACCTTTGCGTCCGCGTTCTGTGTGTGGATGATGCGCTGTTGGTTTCCATGGCGTTCACATCATCCCATTGAGCCTCTTTGCTTTCTTTCCCAGGACCCCCCCCCCCCCCCCCCCCCCCACTCCAAAGCACCTTTTGAGGCCGCGGTACGTGACAGAAGTCTGCAAAACAGAGTCTCTGTCACAGACTTGTATGATTTCCTTTGAAGAATGTAAGTGCTACTGTGTTCAGCAGAGTGAAAAGCAGGGGGGGGGAGGGGGGGTCTCTAGTCATTTACACGTGGGAGGGGCAGAGGCAACGTGCAAGACGAGGATGGGTGTTATTTCAATGAAAAGTCTGCAACGACTCCCAGACTGTTGCTCGCTGAACAGAGTGGATTTCTTTTTGCCATCCAGGCAGTGTATTTATTAATTGTTGTTATCTTTACAAATGATGGCCTTATTGTAGCCCTCCTCCTCTGTGGTTTTGTTCTGCAGCATCATTTTAGGAACGGTAGAGGATTTATCAGGACGGTTCGCAGTCGGAAACGTGCATCGGAAAATAAGCAGCTGGGGATTCCCAAGAGTGATTATTAGCTTATGACAATACGCAATCTCAAACGACTTTACGTGTGGATTGACAGCCTCTTTTGGAGCAAAGTGCCAAATGTTTGGGGGGTTGATGCCGCTGTCCCATGTTTGAAACAGCTGCCTTTTACGCCAAATCCCAAGATGGAACTAAGAGCGCTTGTGGAGCGTGGTGTGGCATCAACTTATGAGTTGATTATCATCTGTGAGTTGATTTATAGTCGTCGGGGTGTGTATATATATATATATATATTTCTTTTTTATAAACGGCTGGGAAATGACACGCCTAGACAGCTAAGAATGTACACAAATTAGCTCATCTATTAATAGTCCGTTAATCATAGATATGCATCAGACATGAGATTAATCATACAAATATCTAAGCTTTGGGAGATCTGTGCTTACAAGACAAATATGCAACGCTTCGTCAGGTTGAAAATGAGCTTTGAATCGGTTTCAGAACTGCTCAGGTTTGATAGCCCGGCCTCAACGGGTGCTTTTTCCCGCCTCTTTCTTCCCTGTGCTCGCCATCCAACGCATCCCCTCTGTTCTGTCCTACATCCCGAGAGACTACACAGCACACATTCCATCTCACCTGCGGCACGTAAACCCTCTGCAAAAAACCAGAGGGGAATGCTCAGCCAACTGTGAAATCTGACGAGAGGGACCACTCTGTAGCAGGTCCGAACCACTTTCCACAGCACCAGCAAGTCACCATCCAGCACCTCTTAGAGGCTCCGTGTCCGCTGGAAGCGTCCTCTTTACTTCACCGCCTCTATGTTTACAGCAGGAAGAACTCGTGTTGCTTGTATTTTTTATTTTTTTGCAAAAACACCACGCTTTAAAGCGGCATCTTCAGCAGCAGGATAGATGTTTCATTAAAAAGCGGACTCAACAGGTTCTATGTCTTGTATTCAGCAGTCAGTGCTGGTTGGTGTTTCCGTGTCAGACTAGATTTCTAGATGGGCTTATGTTGTAAAAATGTCTGTGAGCTGTGTCTGTCTGTTTTCACAGTTACTGTTTTAACACACTGGTGCAGTAGAAGCGGATGAAGCAGAAAGTGGATGATAATTCAAGAAAAGTAAACGATGAAGGTGGGAATATGTGGATCCCGATTAATCGCGTTGGCATGAACAGCGCGGGTGTCTTGATTTATCATGAAGATTCAACTTTACAAGTCTGGATCGTGTGTTTAAATGGAAGCATAGAAAAATCTACGTCAGATGGAATTTGATTTCTTCTTTCTTTTCAAATCTCTATTGTCTCTCTTTTTCTTTCTTTCCTTGGATGCTGGAAGGTTGCTGTTCAACCTGCTCAGTACATTTGTGACGATGGAAACACATACTATAACGTCAAGATTTCAAACCAGCAGTAGATGTTTAACAAAATGGGGAAAAAATAAACTTGCAAATGAGCCATATCTATTTATAGATAGAGATATGGCTCATTTGAAAGTTTATTTTTATATATCTATATCTCTAAAGTATATATATATATAAGAACCAACAGCTAATACAGCTTTTCTTACTTTTGTATCACTCCGTCAAGAATTCCTTGCTTCACTGTGACTGCAAAGGCTGCTGGGAAAATTGTGATGTGTTCTGTAGGTCACTCAGGGGTCACGACCTGACCGGTCAGGATCAGGGTTAGTCAGAAGGTGCCAAAGACTAGATGTGAGGTCTTTCTGTCAACCTGTTGCCACAGATCTCAATGCAAACTATAATTCAGGCTTGTCGCGTTTTTTTCTGAATGAAATGTACGAAAGGAAGCTTTGTCGCCCGCCCTGACCTGGGACTCGGATTGTGCATAAATCACACCTGAAACTCATAAAATCCATTACAGGAAGGATGTTGAAGCGAATAATCTTTGCATAATGTCACTAAAAAGAAAAGTTAAAGTTGTATAAACCATCAAGCGGTGGTTGAGAGAGGTCTTCCTTGAAGTTTTCTTCTTTCCTCCCTGTCTGGGGTGAGTTGTGTGCTCAATGCTGCCCCTGGTGGCAGCTTGCAAGCGAGCATTTATTCCCCCCCCCCCCCCCCCCCTTGTAAGACTCAAGGAAAACTTTGTGGGATTCCCCAAACTGCAAAAGATTGTCAATTATATCCCACAAATGGCCCCATTTTGGACTCTGAGAGCCTTTTAAATAGAAACACCTACTGTGTGGCGACTTTAGAGATCCTTCTTGGAGCAAAACATGACGACTAACTGTTCTTTCCATCTTCAACATTCTTGCCTCTGAGTTTTGTGAGTTGCAGAAATGTCCTGGCTTGAGATATTTTGAGAGCTCATACAAAGCCAAAGGGAATAGAAATCCAGATGAGAATCTGTAATGAAATAAGTCATTGTTCTTGCAGTGCACTGCAGAGTTAGCAGATACATCATAGGCAGTAGTATCTTGCAAAGCAGTGGCGAGGAGATGCAGTACACAGGGAAACATATGGCCATTCACTGTACTACGAACAGATCTCTACTCTTTATGTTTATATCCAGAGGTGCCAGATAATACACACTTTCAGGGTAAAAAAAAAAAAGCAGTTTAAAGTACTTTCCGTTTATTCAGCGGACTTTTTCTGTGACTGATAAAAGTATGCAGGATACTACACGACAAGCCACAGACAGCCTCCTGGTATCTGGTGCAGATTGAACCAGACGATTAAAAAAGTATGTGAAATTCTTCTTATGATTCTATTTTTTATTATGATAATTGCCATTTAATTCTCAGATGTCGTCACTGTCACAAGCATGCAACGCAAGGAACAATATGTAGGACTTCAACTCGCAAACAAAGCACAGAGCATTTAGGCAACAGTTTGGGTTCACACATACCCCCCCAAAATTTACTGTGACACCTCCATCACACCGATCCCCTCTACACCCCCCGGGTGTCATGGGGGTTTTTTGTGGTGGGCTGCTTATGACAGTTCCAGACAATCAACGTGTTTTTAAATGTTGATGTGTGATTTTTTTTTTTTTTTCTTTCCAATCTTTGTTTATGGTCAGGGTTTTAAAGGAAGATATTTTTATGGTAATTGTTGCTGGTCTATTTGACTAATATATTTATGTAATAAATATGTGACTGAATTGACATCTCACTGGCTCCTTTTGCCTCTCAGTTGTCCAGCCAGCTACATCATGTGCTGAACGGGTTTTCATTAATGTTCTAATAAATGAAAAAACACAAAAACTGCGTGTTGCTATCGTCTCATTGTCTCCGTGTGTCTTTTTTAATCTCTAATCCCCCTTTAAGGACAAATGCATCAGATCAACCTCTATTCTCTTTCTTATCCTCACATTTGTGACTCTAAATAGTTCAGATCAGAGAAATATATTGTTTGAGTTCATTTGCATTATCTCACAGGTTTCAGATGTATGAAAATGCAAACATGCTGTGCACCATAATCCATTGATGATCACGTAATCCTACTTAGATTGAGGACAGCTATATTTTCGGTAGCATGCAGCTAAATGATGCAAACTGGGCGGGCTGGAATGACGGCTAAATGAAGAGTAAGCAAGGTTTGTCTGCTCATGTCTCTCCATTTCCTGTCTCGACTTATTGACAGATCGAATCAGGAGTCGGTGACGTTTCCTAGTGGGAGTCTGCCTCTTCATAATTCGACTCTGACTGACACGTCGCTGCACAGACGGGGAGACTGTTGGCTCACTCAAAAGTAATAATAATCGAAACTCGCTTAATTTATATCACGTCTGCTGGTGATGTATTGAACACCCTCGATGAGCTCCAGCTGTTTCTGTCTGCCAGATGTTGCTGAACAAATGACATGGCGCATACCTTGCAAATCTTCGTGCCACGGTTTGCGGTTCGTACTTCTGCTACATGTCGGGGCAAGTTGGATTAGATTGAACTGAGCGGCTCGGTAAATCATCAGAAGCCTGTCGCAGGCCGAAAGAGTCCCAGTAAAACGGGTTCAGTTGCTCACAAAGAGATTCCAGGTTGGAATCCGACCTGCAGCAAAGGGCAAATAATGAGAATGAGGAGGTGGAGTAAAGGTCTGCAGGTCGACAGTCAGTTGGTTGGAGCTGTGGCAGGATCCTCGCTGCTACTTCCTGCCAGACGTTAGTGTGTGGCAGCTGATGTGACTTCCTAAATAAGTGTCCTTGTGTAATAATTTGGTGTGGGCAGGGTGGATCTTTTCACATGGAATCTGCCATGTGGGTGGAAGCTGTTGTGGGGGCTGTGATCTCACAAAGGCAGCTTTTCCGCCAACCAATCCCTCGCTGTCTGTTTGGACCAAAGCCCAGCCCCCTCAGATCGCCCTCCTCCTTCTCTCGCTCTCGCTCTCTGTCATGCGTGTCATATACATACACCCCCCCCACACACACACACACTCCAGGCTCCGGCATAGTAGGAATTTTCCACTCAACAGCAGGAGAACATTGCAGCCAGCTGCACTGTCAGTTGCAATGTGTGGCTGAATCTCACAGACTGTTTGCCAACACCCCCCGTTTTCTTCCAATCCTCTTCCGATGGCTTCCCCCCCCCCGTGCATGAATAAGCTGCTCTGTGCATTTAAACCAGGAGTGACACTCCTAATCTGTCTCACCAGCATGGCCACTAAGAGCATCATGCAAACACAAATGTGTGTTTAACAGGACAGTGGACAAGAAGACTCCAAATCCTAGTATCCTGTGGGGGGGGGGTTTGCCGGCCTGCTAATACCTCGCCCTCCTCTCCGTCTCCCCCCAGGACTCTCTTCCTCTCTTGACACAATCTCTTTTTAAAGAATCTGCTCCAATAGTGACTCCGTTTTTATTCCCCCTCCCCCCCCCCCTTTTATCCTCTCTATTTCTCAGTTCATCTAATCCTCAGTGTTTCTGCTCCGCCAAGTAAACCATGTGCAAAGACAAATGGCGGATTGAACATGGACCATGTGTACATTACAGGCCTCTTATGTAAGTGTGGTGCCGACTCCCCCCCCCCCCCCCCTTCCTCTGGCCGCTGCGTGTCCCTCGGGCCTCTGGAAATCAGGTCAGGTGAGGACGGAGGGAGAGAACCGCTGTGGACAGGTGAAGAAAAATAATCTATACGTTGCGTTGGACGCCGACACCGCCCGAGGTGTGCAGCGATGCAAATGGATGCTGAGAGTAATAAATAGAGTCTCCATGAATCCAAAGAAGCGGCATGGGCCACCTGTTTGGGTTTAGTGTTCCGGACGGTGTTTATCGTCTATTGTTATTTTAAATAGACTTTTCCCCTCCTCTTCCGTGTGCCCCGCGTGGCCAAAAGTATGTGGACACGTCACCGGAAGCCCTTCAAAGGCTGAAGTTTGGATTAGTTTATAAAGCCTTTGTCTGCATTTCCGTTAGTTTCTCTAATGTTCACAAACACGACACACTATGTTTAAACTATAGATGTATAGGTGCGAGTGGGGGGAGGGGGGGGGGGGGGTGCGGTGCTTAGGTTCTGGCTCAATCGCATCTCCTGCTGCAGCTGCGTTTACATTATTTAATTGACTTGTACTCAGAGAAACTGAAAGGCTGCACGTGCATTTGTAGAACCAGAATGTCCATCCATGCAGTAGATTCTAGAGCGCTGCTGGCGTCAGGAATAAGTCATCCTTCTTTGCATTTCACCGTATGTATGGCGCTCATATGCATTCAAACAGGTTTCTATTTGTTCTATGACATAAAAAGCATTATTATTTACTTTAAACAGAACAGAATAGAATAGAGTTGTGGTCCATACATGCAGAGATCCTTCATGAATTTCCTAGCATTGAGACCGTGGGAAATTTAAAAAAAAGATGCTTTGAGTTGGAAAAGATGTCATGTGGGACATCTGTGGAAAACGGCCTCCTGGGAAAGAAGATATTTTCAAGATGAGGAATTATTTACCGTAAGTCAACAGTGGAAATCACATGCATGTAGATTGTGTGCTTTTTAAATAGCAAGACTGGGAATGTTAGAAATGAGATGTGAAGGAAAATAATAACCACAGAATGCAGAAGTTCTGTGCTTATAATGCGAGGAACCGCAAGACGCAGATAGATGTAACCTCATGGGTTAACTCATTTCAATTTATATTAGAGGAACATGTGAACGCTGTCTCGGTCAGGATTGAAGCGATAGTTTGCAAATTATGGTATGATTACAGGCGAGCATTGATAAATGGGGATTAAAAAACTGAGTTCTGAGAGGAGAGAGCCTGTGAGGCACCAACAGGGGGGGATATGTAGATTAAACAAACGAAGAAAAGTTTATGTGCGAGGGTCCAAAGGGTCAGTGAGCTGAAGTATACAGAGGGTTATTCCAGGACAAGGTGGGAGAAAGGCATGTCTTCCATGTCCTGGATACCAGTTTGTAGTCCTAACATAAACACAACGCACCTTAAGATAACCCTGACTGCAAATGCAAAGCCACGTAATGTGCAGGCTTGATTTACCAATCCTCACTTCTCTTTCAGTAAAACACACGAAGCCTCCGTGAGCCAAAAGCCCGCTGGTAAGTGCAAAAGCATGAATCATCACTGCATGCGGTGACACTTTGTGTACTGGCCAAGATAAAAACCTGAGATAGGGTTGTAGCATAAGCCTGAGCTAAGTATCCAAGATCGCACGGAGCAATTCGCTGCAATAAATTGTGTGCATAGCGTAAGCCAGAGTTCATATCTTGTGTCATTTCTGTGCTGTTTTTACTCCTTTTCAAGGGAAAATTGTAAAATCATCCACCGCTGTACTAAAACAAGTGATCCTTCAGTGACATCAAAATGGTCTCACGCCAATATTAGAACTGAAAAAAAAGCCAGTCTGTCAGTGCCCCTCGGCTAAAGCAGTGGTTCTAAACAGAGGGACTTATTTGGAAATAGATCATACCACAATGGAATTAATTTACCAAGTTGGCAAAATGAAAAACTGAAACTGCCAACGTTTTAATTTCATGTTATGGCAAAGTGCTGGAAAAATACAAAAAAAATTCTATCTGTTTTTTTTGCTCAAAATGTTTCTTCTTTACACCAATACATTTTTTTTAATTTAAACTATGATAAAATCCATAAAATGACATCCATGTTAAACATCAACCCATGGGAAGATTTTGGAGCAGGGCTGCACAGAGTGTTCTCTTGACATGAGAGCTGCAGGAGGTCAGGAACAACTGGGGTACAACTGTGTAGGGGGGATTTCTCAGTGGGACGCACCTTTTCCAAACAGTTGCCACAACGTCAGAGCACACAGTTGTATAAGATCTTATTTATGCTGTGAAATTAAGAATCCCCTTAATATGTAAACCACAAAAAAGCTTTTACACTTTAGGCACATAAGAGCATAAGGGAATGAGAAATATCCCTTTTCTGCAACTAAATTATCTTAAAATTGCAGCGATACTAAATTCTTTATGGCATCCCTGCAAATGATTTAGCAACAAGGCCATGCTAGACATAATGTAGCTGTTGTCATCCACCCAAAGAGCCACATTTAAGCCTCTAAGCATGCAGATGATTACATTTTTAGACACAGTTGTAGATGGTGCTGCACATCATCATATTTTAGATCTGATGAAGGATGCATTAAACATTCTCGAAAAGCATGGACATAACACATTCCATAAAAATAAGTATTTCAGCTTATTTTCATCTTTTATTTAACAGATCATGTACCTCACTTGTGATATGAGGAAAATTACATATAAGTACAGTTTACTGCCAAAACCTAAATGACAAATTTAATTTATTATAAGCCATAAAATAATATTAGATACATATGCTTTGATGACATTAGTATTGCTATTGTGAATATATTCCCAGGTGTTTTACCGCCATCGTGCGGGAAAGTCTGGTAACAGCAGCTAATGATGACGTAATATTGGTGCGAGCCAATAGCGAGGCACGCACGATTCAGACGGAGACGTCCAATATGTCTGCCGTCGTTTTCCTGCTCTGAACAAAACAAGACTCGAGGAGAATGGCTGACGTCGGAGTTGACGAGCTATCGCAGCTTGAGTATTTGTCTCTGGTGTCTAAAGTCTGCACGGAGCTCGACAACCACCTGGGAATAAGCGACAAAGACTTAGGTGGGCATTTTGTTACCGAGGATAGGTACGCGATACGAAAGCTAGGCCAAATAGCTACCTAGCTAGCTAGCTAGCTGTTGCAAGATATCCATAGTATGATGGGTTAAACTAGCACGTTTTGCTAAAACATAGAATACTTTTCTGTTTGTGCTCTCTTAATTCTTATACTTAATTCCAACACTGGTTTAGGTCTTTGCCGACGTCAGGCGAAGACGTGAACTTCAGCAACGACGTCATTTTCTCTGTTAATTGTCCTTTCATGGCTCCGCAGCGGAATTCGTCATAGACCTCGCTGAAAAACAACAGACGTTCGATGGATTCAAAGCTCTTTTGCTCCAAAACGGAGCCGAATTCACAGTAAGTTTCAGGCTAAATGCTTCATTAAATGGTCATAATTTAGCCAACTTTCACTACATCAAATATTCTATCTGTTCTGTTTTGCGCCTTCCAGGATTCTCTCGTCGGTAATTTGCTCAGGCTCATTCAGACTATGCGACCTCCATCCAACGCACCGATCAGTAAAGGTAACTTAAAGAATCTTTTCTACATTTATTTTCAGCCGTTGACCGTCCCCACAGCCAAGTCACTGATTTGCTGATACTTTTCAACATTGGGAACTGGGAGTTGAAAAACTATTAATGACCCTTCTCGTTTCAGTTTCTGAAGATTTGGCCATGCCCAAGTCAGAGAAGGATAAATTGAAGGAGTTGTTTCCTGCACTCTGTAGAGCAAATGATCCAGCGCCAATGGTATGTGGCTGTAACACATTTTTAATAGGCGGTATTGCCACCATTTTAATAATCCAACGTCCTTACTCGTGAATAAGAAAGAAAAAGACATCTTCTTTGTTTTATTGGACTGTGCCGCTAATATTACTTGTTCTTTTGACGTTCTTAGAAGATCCTCGATGAGGATGATGTGAAAGTAGCAGCTGATGCCATGAAGGAGCTGGAGATGTTTATGCCCAGTGTCAGTGGAACGGACTCCAAAATCAGCAAGAGCAGGTAAGATGATTTTCCTGAAATCAAATATTTCTACAGATAAGTGTTGTATGATCTTTTTTAAAAAAATATATGACAGTTCTACTGAAATTTGCCACGTAATGTCATTTCCAATCAGCCCTGTTCAGATGCGTTTCAATTTACCCTATTTAATGTGTGTGTGTTTGTTTTTCCTCTCAATCTCGCAGGTCTGAAAGGAGCAGACGAGCCAGTCGGAGCCGAAGCAGAGAAAGAGATCGGCACAGAGATCGGGAAAAGGACCGGCGGAGGCGCCATCGCTCTCGCTCCAGGTCCAGATCTCGCTCTCGAGAGCGTGAGCGCGAGCGCTACAGAGACAGAGAAAGGGATCGCGGCAAAAGAAGAGAAAAATCTTCCCGTCTGAACGAGCGCTCGCCGAGCGTCAGAAAAGACCAAGACAGAGACTCCGACCGTTGGAAGGACAAACATGTGGACCGTCCGCCTCCAGAGGAGCCTTCCGTCGGCGACATCTATAATGGCAAGGTCACCAGCATCATGCAGTTCGGATGCTTCGTCCAGCTGGAAGGATTGAGGTCAGTACGATCAGGATGACTCCTGTAGGGTTCCGCGTTCCAGTCTGTTGGTCTGTTCATAGACGCGTTCTGTGTCGTGCGTCTCGCCGCAGGAAACGGTGGGAAGGTTTGGTTCACATTTCTGAGCTGCGCCGGGAGGGCCGCGTGGCCAACGTGGCCGATGTCGTCAGCAAAGGCCAAAGGGTCAAGGTTAAGGTGCTTTCATTCACGGGCTCCAAGACCAGCCTGAGCATGAAGGTGAGCAGGATTCTGAGGAATATATCCGTTCATAGGAGCGTAGTATTTGTGTGTAAAACTCGGAAGGTGGATTTTCTTACACAAGAGCAAGTAAAAGTAATAAGCCGTAAAATAATCCTTGTTTTTGGTCAGGATGTGGACCAGGAGTCGGGCGAAGACTTGAATCCCAACAGGCGGAGAAATGTGGGCCCGGACGGAGGGGAAGAGACGTACATGAGGAATCCAGACCGGCCGAGTAACCTGAACCAGGTCCACGCCCCCGAGCTGGAGCAGGACGACACCCTGGAGCGCAAGAGGCTCACGAAAATCTCTGACCCAGAGAAGTGGGAGATCAAACAGGTAGGGTCTATGGAGCGTTCATTTCTAGACGCATCGTGTGAGTCATTGTTTCCTTTTACATGACAAGCCTCGTGCTCTCTTCCTGCAGATGATTGCTGCTAACGTCCTGTCTAAAGAAGAATTCCCCGATTTCGATGATGAGACGGGAATCCTTCCTAAGGTTGATGACGAAGAAGGTAAGACTTGAATAGTTTTCTGCCAACGAATGAAGGCGGTGAACGTTCTCGTGAAATGAACCCGTCGACGGCTGCTCGTTGATTTCACTTTTTCCCATCCAGATGAAGACTTGGAGATTGAGCTTGTTGAAGAAGAACCTCCGTTCCTGAGGGGGCACACGAAACAAAGCATGGACATGAGTCCTGTCAAGATTGTCAAGGTACAGTTGTCTGAACACGTCCTGCTAATGATGAAGCCATCGTTAACGTTGGCGGTAATTTAGGCGGATAGTGAAATATTTAGAACAATTATTATCTTTAGGAGAATTTCATTGTTTGTCGAACCGTCTGAGGAGATGTTAAACGCGTGTTTTCAGTGAATGGTGGTATAAACAGCATTTTGTTTTCCCTCTGCCTGTAGAATCCGGATGGCTCCCTGTCCCAAGCGGCCATGATGCAGAACGCTCTGTCCAAGGAGAGGCGGGAGCTGAAGCAGGCGGCGCGGGAGGCGGAGATGGACTCCATCCCCATGGGGCTGAACAAACACTGGGTGGACCCGCTGCCAGACGGTGAGGAGCGATACGGTGCCGCACACCTGATGGTCGGAAGTCACGGATGGGGTTTTGAAATGATCTTAGGAATTAACTTTACCCAGATTGTCATTAAATATATATTACATTGACTGGCCAGATGTGGCGTTCGGGATATTGATTATTCAGCACCTTTCTCCCCGTTCCGTTTCTTTTTTCAGTTGACGGTAGGCAGATTGCGGCCAACATGAGGGGCATCGGCATGATGCCCAACGACATCCCGGAGTGGAAGAAGCACGCTTTTGGAGGCAACAAGGCCTCCTACGGAAAGAAGACGCAGCTGTCCATCCTGGAGCAGAGGGAGAGCCTGCCGATCTACAAGCTGAAGGAGCAGCTCATTCAGGTTCGTTGAGATTCGGAGGGAGCGTCTCCAGAGGGCTGCACCTCCTTCCATCTGTTTTGTGCCGGTTTGTGACGCTCCTCTTCGCGTCGCAGGCTGTCCACGACAACCAGATCCTGATTGTGATCGGAGAGACGGGTTCTGGTAAGACCACTCAGATCACCCAGTACCTGGCGGAGGCCGGCTACACCACCAGGGGGAAGATCGGCTGCACGCAGCCCCGCCGCGTCGCCGCCATGTCGGTGGCCAAGAGAGTGTCGGAGGAGTACGGCTGCTGTTTGGGACAAGAGGTCAGCGATCCGACCTTTATTCATCGCGTGCGATCGCAAAGACGCGTTCTACTTCCGGGTTAACCTTCGTGCTCCGTGCTCCAGGTGGGCTACACCATCCGTTTCGAGGACTGCACCAGCCCCGAGACGGTGATCAAGTACATGACGGACGGCATGCTGCTGAGGGAATGCCTGATCGACTCGGAGCTGGGCCAGTACGCCATCATCATGCTGGACGAGGCCCACGAGAGGACGATCCACACCGACGTTCTGTTCGGCTTGCTGAAGAAGGTAAGCGGAACGGGGAGAGGGAAACCCGCCGGCCGGCGCGTGACACGAGTTCTTCCTCCCGCAGACGGTGCAGAAGCGCACCGACATGAAGCTCATCGTCACGTCGGCGACGCTGGACGCCGTGAAGTTCTCCCAGTATTTCTACGAGGCGCCCATCTTCACCATCCCGGGGAGGACGTATCCGGTCGAGGTTCTGTACACCAAAGAGCCCGAGACGGACTACCTGGACGCCAGCCTCATCACAGTCATGCAGATCCACCTGACCGAACCTCCTGGTAAGATGGAAAGGGGGGGGGTCTTTGCAGCAGCAGTCTTGCGATCTTGAAATACGAACCCGTCCTTCGTCCCTCCGCAGGTGACGTCCTGGTGTTTCTGACGGGACAGGAAGAGATCGACACGGCCTGCGAGATCTTGTACGAGAGGATGAAGTCTCTGGGGCCCGATGTCCCTGAACTCATCATTCTGCCAGTTTATTCTGCTCTTCCCAGTGAAATGCAGACCAGAATCTTTGACCCTGCGCCGCCGGGCAGCAGAAAGGTGACGCCGCTGATCCAGTATTCTGCACCGACGGGGGCCGATCTCTGACTGACCTCGCTATTAGCCTTCGCGTCTTCATTTCCCTGCAGGTGGTCATCGCCACGAACATCGCAGAGACGTCTCTGACCATCGATGGGATCTATTACGTCGTGGATCCCGGGTTCGTCAAGCAGAAAGTGTACAACTCCAAGACGGGCATCGACCAGCTGGTGGTGACGCCCATCTCGCAGGTGACGTGTCTTTCAGCGGATAAATGGCTGTTCCCTGAGCAGCTCACTGATTTGTTTCTCCGTTTATCTTCAGGCCCAGGCCAAGCAGAGGGCGGGTCGGGCCGGCAGAACCGGCCCGGGGAAGTGTTACAGGCTCTACACTGAGAGAGCCTACAGGGACGAGATGCTGACCACCAACGTCCCAGAGATCCAGAGGACCAACCTGGCCAGCACCGTGTTGTCCCTGAAGGTACCGCCGCGCGTTTCCTCGTCGACGGAACGGAGCCTTGTGGGGCGAATCACATGTACGATATATCCGTCCCCCCGTCCCCCCCCAGGCCATGGGCATCAACGACCTCCTGTCCTTCGACTTCATGGACGCTCCTCCTATGGAGACGCTGATCACAGCCATGGAGCAGCTCTACACGCTGGGCGCTCTGGACGACGAGGGCTTGCTCACCCGCCTGGGGAGGAGGGTGAGGACTGGATTTACTTTGATTATTCCGATGCAACGAGAGGGACTTTTCTAATCTTGCCTGTTAAATCCTCCCCTTCCCCCCCCTTTAGTCTGGGTGCTTATTTTCTCTTTCCGTGCGGTGGGTGTTGATCTTTTTTTTTTCTCTTCCAGATGGCGGAGTTCCCTCTGGAGCCGATGCTGTGTAAGATGTTGATCATGTCCGTCCATCTGGGCTGCAGCGAGGAGATGCTGACCATCGTCTCCATGCTGTCTGTGCAGAACGTCTTCTATCGGCCTAAAGTACGCCCGCCGCGTCACGTTCTGTTTAACTTGCGTTATTTATGTTCATGTTCCGTGTTTCTTTAATGAGTCCTGTATTTAATATTTAATAGTTGTTCTGAACTTTCCTCGTCATACTCTGGTGAGGTGTTTCTTCTTGTGTCGGTTGGATCCGGTCGTATTTTCTTCCGTTCTCTGTCTCGCTCTAAAGGACAAGCAGGCCTTGGCTGACCAGAAGAAGGCGAAGTTTCACCAGCCTGAAGGCGATCACCTGACCCTGCTGGCCGTCTACAACTCCTGGAAGAACAACAAGTTCTCCAACCCCTGGTGTTACGAGAACTTCATCCAGGCCCGTTCCCTGCGCCGAGCCCAGGACATCCGCAAGCAGATGCTGGGGATCATGGACCGGTACGTTGCAGCAAAACGGGGAATGTTAGCAACTGAGTGTCAAATGGAAACTTCCTGACGAGCCTCCCGACTCGCTCCTCTCTTGTCTTCAGACATAAACTCGACGTGGTTTCTTGCGCTAAAGCCACAGTTCGGGTCCAGAAAGCCATCTGCAGTGGATTCTTCAGGAATGCAGCCAAGAAGGATCCTCAGGAGGGCTACCGGACCCTTATAGACCAGCAGGTGGTTTACATCCACCCCTCCAGTGCTCTGTTCAACCGGCAGCCCGAGTGGTACGACCGCGACCATCAGCCAATAGAAACGACGTCCTCGGACACACACGAATGGCTTTGTGGCACGTTTTCTCTTTGATCCTCAGGGTCGTCTACCATGAGCTGGTGCTCACCACCAAGGAGTACATGCGGGAGGTGACCACCATCGACCCGCGCTGGCTGGTGGAGTTCGCACCCGCCTTCTTCAAAGTGTCCGATCCCACGCGTCTCAGCAAGCAGAAGAAGCAGCAGCGCCTGGAGCCTCTGTACAACCGCTACGAGGAGCCCAACGCCTGGAGAATCTCCCGCGCCTTCAGGCGACGTTAATGTGTGTGTGTGTGTGTGTGTGCGCACGAACGCACGTTCCCGACAGCGATAAACTGGTTGGCTTCATACATTTCCCCCCCCAGCAGCAAATATTGGGACCTTTGCCACCTTGTTGCTTTGTGGCGCTGCGCAGGAACTTAAAGGAAGCTGATTTAAAGACAATCTTCTGTGAGGAGAATATGTGGATTATTTTTAACTGGAAATTGTAGTTCTTCATCCTCATTAAATATTGTTTTCTTAATCCTGTTGGTTTTTGTCTTGACTATAGATGAAGTTGTAGCGCAAAACTAACTAAAAAAATAAAGCTTTGAAAATATCCCTGTTAAATTAGAAATATGAAAATACCAAAAATATTGATATAATTTCACAGAATAGTATAAGGGCAGCAAGAAAACGTTTTTGGTTTTTTTGGGGGGGTAGGGGGTGAAAATTAGCCTAATGTGCTGAGTTGCACACCAGACTAGGGAAATAATAAGCCCAGTGCGCTTCTTGGGCGACAGGGGGCGACAAACAGCGAGACGGGGCGCTCAATCTGAAGAAGAGAAAAATAACAACGTCCGGTTCCGGTCCAAGCACCGAGGTAAACAGTAAAAATGGCTGCTCTTGACGAAATTAAGCGTCTTGAGTATTTATCTTTGGTGTCCAAGGTGTGCACGGAGTTGGAGAACCATTTGGGAATAAGCGAGAAAGATCTCGGTAACGTTGCTTTTACGCGACCGCGTCGGTCGCTCGTTGCGCAGCTTGCTAACTTGTTGCTGTTCAATAAAACAATTGGTTTGTGTCTGAATGAGCTAATTGCCGGTTCTGCTTTTGCAGCTGAATTCATCATCAGTTTGGCCGAAAAACACCAAACATTTGAGGAATTCAAAGCAGTTTTATCTAAAAATGGAGCAGAATTTACAGTAAGGGTGTCGCTTAACAAACTTTCCCTTTTTATGTTTTTTATTATCTTTTCTAAAATCTCGTGTCTTTTTCAGGATGCATTCGTTGGTAATTTACTTAGACTTATTAATGCCATGCGACAGCTACCATCCACCAGTGAAGGTACAGACATTTTTGTATTTAATTATCTTATTTAATAATGCCTTAAAGTTGCCACAACTTGCCCCTGTTTTAAATAAACTCAAGATCAACTGCTAAAGGTTTAATTTTAAATTGTGCCATGTTTTACAGCTCATGAGCCAAAGAGTGAGAGGGACAAGCTGAAAGAGAAATACCCTGCTTTATGTAAACCAGATGCTTCTGTGTGGATTGTAAGGCTAATTTGCTCCCTTCCGAAATTTCAGATCTAAAATCTATTTCCTGTTTGGAATGTCTGCAATGCTCTGAAAAACATATTTCAGAGATGTATTGTGATTTTCTTTTGTCTCTGTCAGATCCCACTGCATAATACAGATGAAGAGGATAAGCAGGTTGCAGAAGCAGCTATGAAGCAGCTTGAGATGTTAATGCCAAACTTCTCTGGAGCAAGCGACGATAACGGGTGATTAGAAATATAATTTTGTCCCAAAAGTGGACCCTTGTCTAAACTGGCACCCCTTGCTAAAACAAGACAACAACGTTTTAGATCTGAATTACCTCTTCATAACCAAAACAACCGTGATAAAATGTTGCTTTTGCTCATCAGGCCAGTCAAGCCTTCGCGCCGTGAGCGAGGCCAAGTCACAAAGAATAGTCGTAAGCGAAATCCCTCTCCTACATCAAACACTCACGAAGGAGAAATAAATCTCAAGCGCAGAAGGAAACGCTCTCGCTGGAGTGACCATCCGCCGAGCCCACAGAGAGATGATGTCGGAGACAACGGAGACAGACGCGTGGATCGACCCCCGCCAGACGAGCCGGTTGTGGGGGACATCTACAGTGGAAAAATCAGTAGCATTATGCAGTTTGGCTGTTTTGTGCAGCTGGACGGCCTCAGGTTGGTGAGGAGCGTGTCAGCATGAAGAGGTTTCCGTTGTTTTTATAATGATTTTAAATATTGGAGTTTGCCGTTATTTGTAGAAAACGCTGGGAGGGCCTGGTGCATATCTCTGAGTTACGCAAGGAAGGCCGTATAGCCAACGTGGCTGACGTTGTCAGCAAAGGTCAAAAGGTGAAGGTCAAAGTGCTGTCGTTCACTGGAACCAAAGCCAGCCTTAGCATGAAGGTGAGTCATGTAAATCCAGGCGACTAAAATCACTCTAATATCATGTTGATATTAAATAAAAGGTCAAATAAATGTGCTGTTTTATGTTCTAAAATTTCACTTAAAAACCATTCCGCCTGCATTTGTTTAATATACGTTAATTCATGAATAAAACATGCTTTGATCTGATATAATGACGTCTACGTGTTGCCAGGACGCTGACCAGGAGACGGGAGAGGACCTGAACCCCAACCGGAGACGGAATCTGGATACTGGAGTCGGACACGAAACCATGAGGAACCCTGACTGCCCTGTTGCTGGCAGCGTGCTGGAAGTACAGGAAAACCCGACGGTGCGGAAGCGACTCGCCAAGATCACCGACCTCGAGAAATGGGAGATTAAACAGGTATTAAAAGGAAATCAGAAATGTGCATCGTCAGACGGATTCCTTCAGCCCCCAGCGATGACGCGTCACATTGCTTCTGATTTCATTCAGATGATCGCAGCCGACGTGCTTCCTAAAGAGGAGTATCCAGAATTTGACGAGGAGACGGGAATCCTGCCCAAAATCGATGACGACGAGGGTACAACTCTGCGCTTGGCTCTAAAGTTTCTGCAAAAAATGAAAACTATGCTGTGCGAATAATAATACTCCTGCGTCTACTCCCTCTGCAGATGAGGAAATGGAGATCGATCTCGTTGAAGAGGAGCCGCCGTTCCTGAGAGGACAGATCAAATGCAGCACGAACATGAGTCCAGTTAAAATAGTGAAGGTACATCCATGCTTAGCAGGCTGGAGGGGGCTGACGGACCGGTTCTGTCATGCCAAATTGAAATAACTACTATTTAGGAACAAAATAAGAAGTCGAGGTTGTGACGTTGCTGGTTTGCCTCTCTGTGGTCCTGCTGTTGTTTCCATTAGAATCCGGATGGCTCCCTTTCTCAAGCAGCCATGATGCAGAGCGCTCTTGCTAAGGAGAGGAGGGAGCTGAAGCAGGCGGCTCGAGCAGCAGAGATGGACAGCATCCCTACTGGGCTCCACAAGAACTGGATCGATCCGATGCCCGACTGTAAGGATCTCCGGGCCTTCATTTATAAAATGTGCATCTCCCCGATATTACGATCACTTCCTGTGATTTCCAGGCACGAGCGTAAAAAAAAAAAAATAATTCTATGAACATGACCTCTAACTTTAAATTAATCAAAGGCAGTGCATGATCAGTCAGAGATGGATTTCAGCCACGGCAATTACGCTGTTATATTGTTACCACAGCATGGCTGGAGATGAATATCTGGCTGCCCTATGACATAATGCACGGTGGCTTCCGTAGCCATGGGGGGGGACATCAGAGGCTTTACAACTTCCTTCCAGCCTCTGACTCATAGCTCAATGCAAAAAAAAAAGAAAAAAGAAGAAGCTCTTGTGAAGTTAATTATGGTTGCAGTTCATCTTGATGAAATAAAGTAGCAGATCCTCGGAGGTTGGGCTCGATCTTTCCATGTTCGCCGTTTCTCTCCTGTGCAGACGAAGGAAGGCAGATTGCCGCCAACATGAGAGGCATCGGCGCTCTGCCTCTCAATCTTCCGGAATGGAAAAGATACGCTTTTGGTGGAAACCAAGTGTCGTACGGCAAGAAGACGGAACTTTCCATCCTGCAGCAGAGGGAGAGTCTGCCCATTTTCAAGCTGAAGGAGCAGCTGGTTCAGGTATGAATGGTGAAAGGAACACCTGGCTCTTTGGAGGTATTATGCGGAACATGAACGATTTCCCCAAAAGCCATCCGTGTAAAAAAAAAAACGCTTAAATAACGGTTACTTCCGTCTTTTGGCAGGCTGTCCACGATAATCAGATTTTGATAGTAGTTGGAGAGACGGGTTCTGGTAAGACCACTCAGATCACCCAGTACCTGGCGGAGGCCGGCTACACCACCCGGGGGAAGATCGGCTGCACGCAGCCCCGCCGTGTCGCCGCCATGTCGGTGGCCAAGAGAGTCGCAGAGGAGTACGGCTGCCGTTTGGGCCAAGAGGCGAGTCGCCTCCTCAAGTCTGAGCAGGGACTTCTTACTGAACTCCTTTCCTCCTTTGACTTTTGATTCATTTCCTCGCTCTCAGGTGGGCTACACCATCCGTTTTGAGGACTGCAGCAGCACAGAGACGGTGATCAAGTACATGACGCATGGGATGCTGCAAAGGGAGTGCCTGTTGGACGCCGACATGAGCCAGTACTCCCTCATCATGCTTGACGAGGCCCACGAGAGAACCATCCACACCGACGTGCTCTTTGGCCTTCTTAAGAAGGTGCTCGATGTGACACAAGCCCACGCATCGTATTCGCCGATGACCTCATTCCAGAATGACAACGTTGACTCCTCTCTGTCTCTTAGACGATACAGAAGCGCAGAGACATGAAGCTGATCGTTTCCTCCGCCACTCTGGACGCCGTCAAGTTCTCTCAGTATTTCTTTGAAGCGCCCATCTTCACCATCCCGGGAAGAACCTTCCCGGTGGAGGTTCTGTACGCCAGAGAACCGGAGACCGACTACCTGGACGCCAGCCTCATCACCGTGATGCAGATCCATCTCACCGAGCCTCCGGGTACGGTTTCTCTATCCGTCCCTGCTATGAGAAACGCAGCTCGTCTCGGTGAAACAATGATAAAGGTGATGTTTGCCGTTCCCAGGTGACGTCCTGGTGTTTCTGACCGGGCAGGAGGAGATCGACACGGCCTGCGAGCTCCTGTACGAGCGCATGAAGTCACTGGGACCGAATGTTCCGGAACTTATTATTTTACCAGTTTATTCTGCGCTGCCGAGCGAGATGCAGACGAGGATCTTTGACCCCGCGCCCCCAGGCAGCAGAAAGGTGAGAGAATGCACTGGAGAGGTTCCCGTACTTTTAAATCTAAGGGTTTTGTTATTGTGTGATTTAGAAATGCAGCAAAGAAAAAAAAAATGTTAAAGCTTAAGGAGTAATTAATTCCCTCCAGGTCATAATTGCCACAAACATCGCCGAGACGTCGTTGACTATTGACGGAATCTACTACGTGGTCGATCCGGGCTTCGTGAAGCAGATTGTGTATAATTCCAAGACGGGCATCGACCAGCTTGTAGTGACTCCCATCTCACAGGTATACCGCGACTATTACAAGCTGGAAGTGGATGTTTATACACACTTCTACTGGCGATCCTTTACAATCTCCTGCGTCCGTTTTCAGGCCCAGGCCAAGCAGAGGGCGGGTCGGGCCGGCAGGACCGGCCCGGGGAAGTGTTACAGGCTCTACACTGAGAGAGCCTACAGGGACGAGATGCTGACCACCAACGTCCCGGAGATCCAGAGGACCAACCTGGCCAGCACCGTGTTGTCCCTGAAGGTAAACGCCGCCACCAGCCCTACGTCCTTCCCTCTGACCGCCTCTGGGTCAGGATGCTTGCGATGCGTCGGTTACGCTGATTGGCTCTCGGATCGTTTTGTCCAACCCAACTTGCAGTCTTTGGTTTGATTGGTTCTCCTTTTCCAGGCCATGGGCATCAACGATCTCCTCGCCTTCGACTTCATGGACGCTCCTCCTATGGAGACGCTGATCATAGCCATGGAGCAGCTCTACACGCTGGGCGCTCTGGACGACGAGGGCTTGCTCACCCGCCTGGGGAGGAGGGTGAGGGGAACCTCCTCAGTCAGACTGTCGCATCGTAATCTTCAGACGGTATTTGCTATCTCGGTGACGTAGCTGCCGCTGGACTGAACAGTGGCGCGTCTCTCTGGTCCAGATGGCGGAGTTCCCTCTGGAGCCGATGCTGTGTAAGATGTTGATCATGTCCGTCCATCTGGGCTGCAGCGAGGAGATGCTGACCATCGTCTCCGTGCTGTCTGTGCAGAACGTCTTCTACAGGCCAAAGGTACGTCGCAGCAAAATACCCGACGAGGGTTCCGTTCACCTCCCAGAGTTACTTCTGTCACATTTATTTTGATTCTAAGAAAACAACAGTTCAATCCTTCCGTCTTCAGGACAAGCAGACCCTTGCTGACCAGAAGAAGACAAAGTTCTTTCAGCTTGAGGGCGACCACCTGACCCTGCTGGCCGTCTACAACTCCTGGAAAAACAACAAGTTCTCCAACCCCTGGTGCTTCGAGAACTTCATCCAAGCCCGTTCCTTAAAGCGAGCTCAGGACATACGCAAGCAGATGCTGAGCATCATGGACAGGTGCGTTTGATTTATCTCTGCGGGATCCAGACGTTTCTGTGTCGGATTACGCGTGACATTTTTAGAAACATTAAATACTCCTCAGACACAAGCTGGATGTGGTGTCGTGTGGGAAAGCAACGATGCGGGTCCAGAAGGCGATTTGCAGCGGCTTCTTCAGGAACGCCGCCAAGAAGCACCCCCACGACGGGTACCGCACCCTGATCGACCAGCAGGTGGTGTACCTGCACCCCTCCAGCACTCTGTTCAACCGGCAGCCTGAATGGTAAACGTGAAGGTTTTCTTTTCCCAAAGGCAGTTCGTAGCGGTTTGTGATTTATCACTATGGAAACGGGCCCCTGATCATTGGCTTTGTTCTCTCTGCACTTCCTGTAGGCTGGTCTACCACGAGCTGGTGCTGACTACCAAGGAGTACATGCGGGAGGTGACCACCATCGACCCCCGTTGGCTGGTGGAGTTTGCTCCGGCCTTCTACAGAGTCGCCGACCCGACTCGCCTCAGCTATCGCAAGCGGCAGCAGAAGCTGGAACCGCTTTACAACCGTTACGAGGAGCCCAACGCCTGGAGGATCTCCCGCGCCTTCCGGCGCCGTTGAACTTGGCCGTGATTGCAGACGCGAACTCTAAATGCGCTTTTAATTACCCGTTTCTTCCGTTTGTGTCGCAGTGGAATATTTATTCAGTGCATCAGGAAAACTTGAGTAAACAAATCTGACTCTGTTTTTTGTCTGTGCAGCATTAAGGAAGCTACCAGTTAGCTTTAGCCTGGACTTCAATTTAAAGAACATGCAAATAGGAACAAGGAACTGGAGTTTGGGTATCAATATGAGTATTTATTAAGCAATCTCCTCGACCACAGTCGCGTTTATGGATTGAATAGGCCTCGGTTGTGAGAGGAATGCAGCTCTTTAACAGAAATCCCTAATGAGATTAATTTAAAACAAAAACACTGTAGCCTTATATACAAGTAGATGGGGTGGGTATGTGCAAGAGGTGCGTGGGGGGGGGGGGGGGGGGGTGTTTGATGGCGGGTTGGTACAACAGGAAGATTTCTGAAGGTGTAGAGAAAAGAGACACGGGATGAGGCTGGCTTTAGTACATGTAGCCTTTGGAATAGGGCTGCGCGCCCATGTTTTGGGGGGCTTGTTCCGCGGTGTAGGGCGCTCCCTCGTCCAGGTGGGACAGGGGCACCGTGTCCTCCTCGTTGACGTAGCGCTCAAACTCGGCCTTCAGGCTCGGCCGCTGATTGTCGGGGAAGGCCAGCGAGATGAGGGCTTCAGGCTCACACACGAACTTGTATACGTAGCGCTCCCCCGCCACCTGGAAGGGATGACGGCGTAAAGACGGGCTCGGCGCTCCCGGCGTGGAGAGAGACGATATGAATTAAATGAACGGTGCGCCGCGGCGTTGTACCTTCTGCATGATTCCCTTCTCGTAGTAATAGCGCAGAGAGCGGCTGAGCTTGTCGTAGTTCATGGCTGGACGGTTCTTCTGCATGCCCCACAGCCGGGCAACCTGAGGCGAGGCAGGGAACAGACGGAGAGGGCGGGAGAAAAACAGAAAGAGCTGCAGTTAAACTTTCGGCAAAGCGTTATTTTTTATTTTATTTTTACACACTTGATTGGCAAAATCATTTATTAATTCATCTTTCAACTGTATTCCTAAAATCTTAATTACACACAGTTGTGTGCGTTTCCGCTCTGGCCACTAGGGGGCACCAGTGGCAAACCCAAAGTCCTTACTGTTCTTCCATTGTAACGGCGTCAACCTGCCAGGGCCGGTCCCTACATGTGGGTTCACTTCCCTTTTATGTAACCCATTACCAGTTAAATGCATCCAGAGTCCTACAGTGTTCGCAGTGAAATAGAAGTCGTGCCTGTTTGTCGGGAGCAAGCTGTGAATTATTCTGTCCCCCCCCCCCCCAAAAAAAACCCTGAAGCCTCTGCTGACAAGGGACCACCAACCGGCCAAGATGAGAGCCTCACCATAACACAACAGAGTCAAATCATTTCACAACAGTGGGTCGACAAACATCTGACACAGTGGAAGAAACATTGTAAAGCTTGAGGTGGGGGGGGGGCTGAGATTCATGACTCAGTAAGAGACAGGTTGGATCCCACAGTGGCCATCAAGCACAGCAACCCCGTTTGATCTCTTAGTGTGCTCTCAGCTCTAATTGCTCCTGTAAGAACTCTTAACCCATTCATTTTTAATGTACAGTAAAAAGATAATGGAGAACGCAGCACAGGGCTGCCGTCCAATCAAATTGCTTTGACTTAAACATCGCAGCAATGTCTCTGCGAGAGAAATGTGAGGAGGTGAGAGAGAACCGGGGGGGTGTCGGATGATTTTGTGATAGCGCTTGTCCTTCATTTATCAATGCAGCATTTCATGTGCTGAATAATGAATGGGGGACTAATGGAGGATGGATCAGAGAATAGACCTGCGAGGAAAGTGGCCAAATCTTGCTTCTGATCGCTCTAATCTAGGTAGCGCCTTAAAGCCCCCGCTAACATAGATCCATTTGGAGAATAGCTCCCGTGTGATCCCTATCAACACGTCTCCACTGTGGGTAGATAAAGCCGCACAGTAATGCGAGCTCAAAATAGAGCTAGAGCCTTCATAATGATCAACAATACAGAGTGAGAATGTCTCTTTTTGCTGGGTTCATAAACGCCTTACTTTTTTTTTTTTTTTAATAAAAGAAAGATAACATCAGACATACCTCTTCGGGCTCAATGAGTTTGAACTCCATGCCGCGTCCTGTCCACGCAATGAAGTTGACATTGCCCGGGTCGTCCAGCAGGGCCACCAGGAACTGCCAGAGCTGCAAAGAGCCACGGCGCTGGTAAGGTGTGCCCTCGCGAAAAACACCTGTGACCTCCTGCTTTACCTCGCCTGAAAGGAGGAGAAACCAGGCCGAGGGGGGGTCAGCGCCTCCACGGCATGTGACTACCAACATCGAAAGGCTCCTATTTTGACCGGACGTGACTCGATTCCACCCGGAGTTCATTAGAAATTCGGTTCTTTGTCAACACATCCATCTGCATCCGACCATTAAGATTTAATCATCAAATTACTCTCCCAAAACGGTTCTTGTATTACACGTACAAACACGGACATTTTGACCAACAACAGCTGGGAAGCATCTCAATTCCAACGGGGGGGGGGGGGGGGGGGCAAGTGCGTCTAATCTCGATGTTTCATGTTTGCACACTGACGTAATCTGAATCAAATGGTCATTAGCAACGGTTTATCAAACACGACCGCTAAAATGTCAGCGGCGAGTTCAGTCGAGACAGAAAATAGGGTCCATTCCTGGGAGGAAAAACCGGACTAGAACACAGAGAACTCAGACTAGAGGGCGACGAAGTGTGCAGGTAAGAGGATACTGGTTTGCGATTGGTTCCCGCTTGTTTACTGGTCACTGGATATGTTGTACACAAGTGCGGACACACGAGAAGCTCAGCTAAGTTACTGCTGCCGTTTCTCCGAGAACTCGCACACCGCACTGGTTCGACCAGCGCCGAGGCCCTCGGGCTCCGTCTCTCCTGTAGCGTCGATCACCGACGCCGTGGGACGTTGTCGTGGTGACGGAGGAGCCTGGCATCACGTGAGGAGAAACTAAGTCCCGATCGCTACGCTTTCGAGTTCACAAAGAGTCATGCACCTCTTGCGCAACCACATCTGACGTCGCTATAAGAGGAGAGGGGTTAGGTGTGGGGGGGGGTCATTGCGCGGTCCACATTTCTTCTATACGTGCTTGTCGTCAGGCTAACGCCTCACCGACGGTCGTGTGTAAACGCACAGCTCACCTTCGAACTTCTCTGGAACCACGCGGGAGTCATTTTCGAACAGATAGCCTGGGAGACAAAGGGAGACTTGTGTTAGGGACCTTGATCTCATGACGAGGTTGCTCGTTTGGGATCCACGCCAAGCTTTGAGCAAGATCCTGACCAAATAACGAGGATCTACCGAGACATTGACTGGCATTAAACCAATACCCTTCTCTTAAAAACCTGAAATAGAGCACTCCAACAAAAAAAAAATTATATTTAAAAGAGGCTTTTTTAAATTTAAATGACTTGAAATGGAGTAAGAAACACCGAAGTGTGAAGGTAATGTTTTTTTGGGCTTTTTTTGCTCGGGAAATAGGGAGCTTTTTTCCCTAGGCGTTTTGTTTATTTAGGGATCCTTGAGGCAGGAGTGAAGCGGGAGTCTCTGCCAGTGGAAACACGGACACTCTGCCCCGGTTAGCCAGTGACCACAGAGTTCTCACTGTGAATCTCTCTTCTGAATGACAACGGGAACTTGGCCGATGCTCATTAGACTGATATACCTTCAGTGCTGTGCTGCGGGTTGGGGTAGCCCTCGTTGTGCTGGTACATAGAGGGACATCCAGGCACATCTGAGAAACACAGATCACAAGTATGAACACATCACCAGATGATTGGATAAACACACATCCCCATTCTCTGAAACTGTTTCCAATTTGCCCGGAAACGGAAAATTAGATTTTGAATGTTGTGATCTTTGAGTCCAAAAAAAACTGGTTTTTATTATGAGCGAACAATTAAAGTGACAGAATGGAAACTTCTCTCCAGGGTTAGATGAAGAGTATCATCACCGGAGGATAAATCTGATCATAAATTGAAGTGACAAACCCCAGATGTGCCGCTTGCTAAGTCAATAACAGCTCTGAAAATGGGTCAAATCAATTTATTTGCATAGCGGCTTCTATAAAGCAGCACAGCGATGTGAAAATCAGACCAAATGAAAGCAAGGAGGGTAGATTTAAACAAACAATCATCATCAATAGTAGATCAAAGGACGGATTTAGACACATTTGGTTTTGAAAAAGTTCCCAAAGAAAGGGTCCAGAGAGAACGGGAACGTTTTATGTCCCGATCATTCCAAGGACAAACCGCTGCTTTTATCAGATCCCTTCTCTTCTCTCTGGTGTTATTTTTAGGCGGCATACGGCGTCTGCATTTTTATTCCCGGTGCAGCATCGACTTGCTCAAAGACGCGCACGCAAACGAAAGAAGCGCTAAAACCCGCGTGTGAAAGCTGGAACGGTGAATGGTTCTGATTGGATCTCAGGGAGCTGGGCTTCTGCAGTGGTGTGGCATGTAGTTGGAGCTGGCTACCCCACCCTGTGCCCCCTCCCTATCTCTCTCTCTCTCTCTCTCCCCCAACCAGTGAGAGGTTCGGGTTTCTGCGGCCGCGCTCATTTTTCCATTATGAGTTCTCATCTGCCTGCAGAAAAAAGCGAGCCGCCCGTGCAACCCGAGACCCTGCAGCACTCCGCCGGGGACTCTAGGCTTTCCAGTGCCCTCCATTTTCTCAATGAAATTCCTCCGCCTCTCTATTGGAGAACGGTGGAGGAGGGAGAGGAGTGAGGAAGGAGGGCGGGAGGTATAGGGAGGAGTGGAGCTGCAGCAGGGGAAAACACACACTTCCTTTCTTTTCAAAGTGTCAGGGAGTTGAAAGGAGGAGTCTTGGAGGTAGGGAGGGGGTAGAGTAGGCGTTCTAGTACAGTGAAGAAGTTTGTTGGCCTTTTGGACATTTTGTTCTCCGCTCGTAGGGTTTGTCTTCAAAGGGACGGGTTTTTTTTATGCCAAATAACCCTTGAGATCAAGACTAATTTTCTAAGATTGCGGTTTTGGGCTCGCAAGCCTAATATTTAATTTTAAAAAACACAAATGGTGCATTTGTCTCATTTCTTGATTGCAGTCCAAAACAGCTTTATTGTGTTTAGTCCGGGACATTTAGTGGCCGAGTGACTCGGTTCAATAGTGCAGAATCTGATCCATTGATCTGTGGGCTTTTTGAAGGACGATTGGACAGATTTTTAAAAGATGCTACCTTTGGGAAGTTGCACATTTTCATTACTCTGTCATTTAACGCAGAATATTTAAATGTCCTCACTCACCGGGGTCGTAGGTGTAGTCTGTGGGCTCCTGCTTCACCATCATGTGTGCTGGTGGGAACCTGTGTGGGTGCGGATGCGAGTGCGGGTGGGGGTGAGGTCCATGCCCGTGTCCCGGCCCGCTCCCCTGCCCGGAACCCGCCATGGGGGCTGGCCGCTCATACAGCGGGTCTATGTATTCTTGCTTAAAGCTCTGCTGCAGGTAGGGCATGCAGGGGTCAGAGTGCTGCCGGTGATAACCTCCGCCACTGCCGCCGCCCGCCGTCCCTCCACCCCCACCTCCCCCAGCTACATTGCCACCTTGTCCCGCTGGGGCAGACGGCATGCGCTGAAAGGCCGGCCCTGGTGGTGGAAACTGGGGACCCATCGGGTCTCCTGAGGGGCCCTGATACCTGGAACTGAGAAATGAGATGAGATTATTATCTCATACATATTACTGAACATTTATACATATATATATAGATGATTTATGTTATTGCCTATATATATATATATATAGAAAATAACATTGACCATCTTCCAAGCTTTGTATATAGAACCATTAGTTTTGCATTTTACAATTTTTAAATGAGATATTTGCATCTAAACTTTTTTTTTTTTTACACTTTACTGGATTCTAAGATGTTACTGTATCTTAACATTTTTATGGTACTTACTATGACATAAAATACGATTCTGTACAATCTCATGGAAAACTTCACCACGGAGGCGATTTTAAGAACACATTTTCAACAATCTCCGTATTAAAATTGTATTTATGTACCAAATAAAAGCTAATATACGACATCATGAGATCTTTGCGCTTGTGTGAAGACGCCGGCCGGAGCCGCTGCTGGGGTGTCACCTGGAGTTGATGGGGTAGCTGCTGTTGCTAGGCAGTGGCTGGGAGGTGGCGGCTGGGTTCATGTAGCCGGCGTCGGGCCGCCCGGCCGTGGCAGCTTTGGGGGAGTAATGCTGCTGCATGGGGGACATCGGGGTCCCCGGGCAGGAGCCCTTGGCTCCTCCTGCAGCCCTTTTCTGATCATAGGCACTGGAGAGAACACGGATACACCCGGGATGAGGACAGGGCTGCACTGAGGGGGGGGGGGGGGGGGGGGGGTAGCTTTAGTGTTTGTTTTCAGTCAATACATCAGCAGACCTAATGGGTGGGTGGAGGAGGGGCGTCAATAGTCGTGTGGTCATCGTGC
This sequence comes from Brachionichthys hirsutus, assembly GCF_040956055.1. Lineage (NCBI taxonomy): Eukaryota > Metazoa > Chordata > Actinopteri > Lophiiformes > Brachionichthyidae > Brachionichthys > Brachionichthys hirsutus. Next base: position 2,409,019 of record NC_090917.1, read on the forward strand.
ATAAGAACTGTGATGATGTCATTTTTTGTGTGTGTCCATGGTAACAGTAAATCGCTGTTAGTGAGTCATTGTATTCGGGAATGATGTTTATGTTGGAACGGAGGCTTTCCGGCCCTGCGATGCACGTGAAGGGTCGGGGGGGGGGGGCACTTTAAAGACCGACAACACCCACAACCGCAGAACATAATGAATAATTAAGAGAACCTGGAGGTACCTAGCGTAAAGGCACTGCTCTCCACCGGGGTAGCTGAAGCTCTGCTTGTGGCTACAGGACTGGCTGGGGTCGGAGCCCGGGCTCTGCGGTTCCTTCTTAATAGTAACCGGAGGGCTGTGAAATGCCACCGCTGTGAGAGACAGCAAACAAAAAACAGAAATGAGGATCAACACACACACACACACACTGCAGCGTTTGTGCTGTACTTCTTGTCAGCCCTGCCCCGATACTGGATGTTCAGCTGAAAGCCAAAAGCAAATACTCCTGTCTGCACGGGAATCTCTTCTCCGTGCCAGCCAAAAACACTTAAGTGACTGTCAGCTGCAAAACACAGGGCAAGCAGACAGACGCATGGAAACACACACACACACGCACACAAACACACACACACGCCGACACATGCACTGCATTCCAGCAGTCGTTTGGAAGCCGTAAGTTTCCTCGCCCTCTTTGCTTCAGCCTTCCAGACACAACAGCAGCCAAAACTTCCTCTGTCAAAGTCGAGGTTTAAAGATCAACAACTCCACGGTCCGGAGTCGGATGAAAGTAAATGTCACGCCTTGATTCAACCACCATATTTAAACACACTCTTCCCTATTGGTATCCAGACGTTGGCTATGGCTTGCAATCATTCCTTTTTTTTTTAACAAGAGGGGGACATAAAAAGGGGGGACAGGCGGCGATAACCTGACAGCGAGTAAATGTTTAGCATCCTCAGATTTCTTTTCCCCACATTCCTCCAAAGGCCTCGATTTAATCTCCTGCACAAACTGTCCATCAACCAGGACGACTGGGGGGGGGGGGGGGGGGGGGGGACCCTGCGCCTTGATGGCCACAGAAACCACCCAATGTGGCGCTTCAAGCTGCGCCGAGGGCTCGTGTTTATTATGTGAGGGGAGGTTTTCACCCGGAGAACTGTACAGGATGTTTTTCTGGTCCCGACAGGGTAAACAGCAGCAGCTGTGCACTTCCAGCTGGGGAGGCCTGTATTTATGTGTGTGTGTGTGCGTGTGCGCGCGCGTGTGTGTGTTAATAGACTCTGCTATGAATGTGTGTGACGGAGCGGGCTGTGCTGAAAACTCTGGCCGGGTAATTACATACTGTCGTCCATTCACAAAAAAAGAAGGAGGAGGGAAAAAACAGAGCTAGAAAGTGAAAAAAAAACGGCAGGAGAGCACCAGAAAAGATTTCAGCGACATAAACCACAAGCTGCTTTGAGAATCCGCCGTCAGGGTGGCGCTCGGGACTTTCCCTACAACGCTCAAAATTAAAGAAGTCGGCTGAGAGGAGATCTCTTGGAATAAAAAGCTCGGATGTGACGCTATATCGAAGTTCCTTCTGGTTGCGGATCATCTGATCTTCTATTTCATTTCATCTGAGAGAAGGAAGTCGTTTCAAATGATGGCCCGAGTCTCGCCATCAACCCGAGGGAGGGCGTCTCGTCATCCTAACCCCTCCTATTTTTGGCTGGTTCCCATGCACTATCCCATGGCAGGCAGGCAGACAGGCAGGCAGACAGGCAGGTGAGGAAGTGTTGGCTTTAGCAGAGGATCAACAGGATTAGAGCGCATTTACCCAGATTTCCCAGACAGACACGATGTGATTCCAGCCTCCTCTAAGTCGCCCGACAGCTTGTCTGCTGGTGCTCAGAGTGGCACACGGCCGCCGCTCTAATAATTCCAGTGTTTGTCTGCTGACTTGGACCCCCCACCCCCCCCATGAACTGCTAACAATCCTCATAGAGCCATGGCACAGCCATGTCGAGCCACTAATGCGATTGACAGGAATACGGTCCTTGATGTGGCTCCATTTATGAGGATGTTCCATTTCAAACGGCGTCAGCAGCAGATGGAGCCGTGTGTGTGTGTGTGTGTGTGTGTGTACGTGTGTGTGCTATTTCTGTTTCATCTTTCTGGAATACCAATTAATCTTTTAATTTCTCATCGGAGACTTTTTGTGTTTGTGTAGGTTCGCCTGCATTCTGATTCTGATTGGTTCCTCTCTTCCAATGAGGCAGAGACAGTTGATGCCCCGCCCCCTTGTCCGGCGACCAAGACATCTTCATTTATTTCTATCCATGCATTCAATCAATCATTGGTGGTACTGGAGCCGATTCCAGCGTTGAAGGATCCACACAAATCGAAAGCGGTTGCGATATTTCCGCCCCAAACAACGAATCGACATGCAGTTCAAAGAACAGTCATTGTTCCTCCAACTGTCCCGAACTCTCCGGCACCGTTAGCTAAATCTCCCGATCCAAGCGATGTCGCATTTAAGTTTACAAGGTTGTGGCAGTCGCGTAAACGAATCCAGAGACAGTGATATTCTTCAGGTTCCTTTCTCTTCCTGCTTTTGTTTGGAACCGTACGACCTGTTCTGCCCTTTTTCTTTATTTTTTTTTTACACCTTTTTCACTTCGCTCCTCATATTTCATCGCCATCCTCCCCATTCTGCACGCCGGGTGTAGCGATGGCCCTCAGCTGAAGGCAGGGAGGAGACTTTTTCCCATATGTAAATGTCACCCCTTCGAGGGAGGGGATGCAGGGTGAAAGGTGATGGTCATGGTTGAGTGCTTTAGGAAGCGGAGGGATCGTTACATGGGGGGGGGGCTCCCATTCAACATCACCCACCACAAACCAATGACAGAAGCAGGGATGTGCCCCCCCCCCCCCATACTCTCCCTACACAATGGGCCCCTGAGCTGCACTGTCGTGTGAACGCATCAGGACACAAACCAGTGCCGACGGGGAGACGGCTTGGGCCTGCGCACGAATCAGGACGATGTCCTGCACATTTAATCTGTCTAGTTTCACAATTAAACATTTGGATGCATGTCATGAGACCCTAAATGCAAAATCAGGCAATCTGAACGTCTCATTTGCGACAATAGAATAATTTAATCGCCCACATGTGGATGAGCCTGTGAACCCCACCCCCCGATCTTATTTTAGACGGAGGATTTCCTACCATTAAAGGCCCGAGCGCAGGGAAATCCAACCTGAAGACGGCCGGTGGATCTGGAAAGTCTTACGTTGGATGTTTACGTGTGCCTCGGCCAAGTCGTAAGCCTCGGGAAGTCTGCAGCGCATGACAGCCATCTCTTGCCATAACTCATTGGACATCAGCCCCGATGCCAAGCGGGGCGGCTGGATCCCGCCGAACCGAAGAGCATGGTCCGATCGGACGGACAGGATTCAGATCGCACTACTCGGGGAACCGTCTCGGGTGATGCGGCGGGACGAATGCCTCCACGCTGCAAAGAGTACTAACTAGTATTAACTAGGCTGTACTAATCTAGTGCTATACTAAACTTCCAGTCATTTCTACACTTTAATGCCGTTACTTATGCGTCAGTAACTGTATTCAGATTACTTTCAAACATTTGCATGGATGGTGAAACAACAAAAGCGTTCAACCAGTGAAAATCTGGACATTCCATTTTGACTAAATGTGTTTATTTTGTTTTGGGTTTTCGAGGTTATTGTTGTTTCGTGGAAAGAATTCGGCGCGAGCGAGATAGAGATAGAGATATATATAGAGAGAGAGAGAGAGTTGAGGTGGTACGATACCGCGCAGGCTGTTTTCGAACCGCAGATCGTATCCAGTCATTCCGCTGGCGAATGGAAACATGTGTTGGGCATGTGTGCGCGCCTTTCGGGTCGGTGCACAATCAAGGGGAGAGGGGAGAGAGAGAAATAGAGAAGGAGAGAGAGCAATAGAGAGAGCAAAGAGCGGCCGGGCCAACGCTGATAATCTCATCTTCATCTCTGAGAGCCAACAGGCCTGAGAGCGTCTTCATCGCGGGCTATCTGTCCGCTCAGGGAGCCGGGAGTGTTGGATCCATTAGTGGTTCTGATTTACGGATCGCACTCATCTGATAATGGTTCAGGCTCCTTGAATATTTAAAGAACGCTTGTCAGATACCTGCCGAACAAGCCCAACGAGATTGATGGAGCGCGCAGCGGTATCAGCGAGATGGATGACTTGCCAGGACGTCCCTTCGGCCCCCGTCCCCCCAAATCACACGCGTTTTGTTGCCCGTTTAAAACTTCTTCTTCTTCCTCCCGTGCATCGCGCCGCGTTGGCGAACAGGATGTGGATCTGTCGTGAGAAAGGCCGCAGAGCAGAGTGCATTTGCGCAATCGCCAAGGTTTCGCTTCCCTTTTGGTCAACTCGGAAACGGGTCACAGGATTTGTCTGCGGTGACGAGGGAACGTTCTCAGAAGGATCCCCGCTCGGTTCAGTCTCATATCATCGGCCGGCATCGGTTTGGGACATCAACGATGGAGAATCCCAATTTCCTCTGGTTAGAGGGATGAAAATAATTGGGCCATGCTTAAAGACAGATACTGAGCCTGACCAAAAAGGGAATGGGAAACTAAACATCTCCAAGTATAATAATATGCTTCATATTTCTGTGGTCTCGGTGGCTTCGAGGGATCCCGCTTTTAATCTGCAAATGTTCTGACATCTCATGTTTTTCCCGATTGTGGGGAGTTGGCTTTTGTTTGTTTTCTACAAATTGACCAACCGTAAATCTCTCCATACAACACATTCCTGTGCCGGGACACGCGTGGCGAGAGCGGTGGCCCGTAGCAGGCGAGGCGTGGATGCAATTAATCTGCCACAATATTGAATCCTCCCCCTCAATTCCTCCCCCAATATAGCTGTGCCCTCTTAATGTTTAATGTAGGGATCGATCCCAGCCCCACACTGCCACTGAAATAATAGAATGAACTCCCACTGCCCTCCAGGGCATCATGGAGGGGAGGGAGGGGGTCCATCCGTACAGTGGTTGAAGAGTGTGTGTGTGGAGCAGCTGTTTGCGGAGCGAGATACACCCCCCCCCACCCCCAAACACACCTGAGTTGAAGTCATCCACAAACCCCTTTTTGACCCTCATGGGACCTCGACCGTGATGCTTCCCGGCACGTTCTCCTCTATCTGCCTCCATGTTGATTTATCTGCCCTTTAACTTTTATCAAGTCATCCATCAGCCCCCCCTCCATCTCCTCTCCTGGATCGATGCGGTCAGGCGGCGGCTCTCAGCGGACCCCACGCACCTATCGGTGTGTGTCAGCAGGTTCCTGCAGGTCCACCCTCCTCAGGAACGTCCTTCCATCACAGCATTGATAAAAAAAAAAAACTACCCATTGAGGCAAAGAAGGGGAGGGGGGGGTCGTGAGCTCTGAAAGGAAAGTCTCTCTCAGGGTTCTTTGCTTAAATTGTTTTTTTAAACGAGCGTCAAAAGGATGCATGGACACACACACACACACCGCCAATAATAAAACACACAATTCACAAAGCTCTGCGGCCCCCTGGCTTCGACGGGGCTGTTCTGAATCAACACGTAGCGGAGCAGCTTTTAAAAGCCTTTTACCAAATAAGCTCAGCCTTCACAAACGCCTTTTTATTGGACTTTATTCAGTGAATATGACCATAATGTAAGCCCGCATTAACGCTTGTGCTTTAAAAAAATAAAAATAAAACCTGAAAACAAATTTAACCAAAATGGCTGCAACACACAAAAATAACCTTCAAAAATTAAAGCATAAATCTTTACAACGTAAAAAAAAAAAAGAAAGTCACTTTCCATCAGTTGAATATTTTGAAAATGAAGGCTGACAGGATTTTAAGCTTGTGCCTCTCGTAGGTGTCGTTGGCGGTGGAGTAACGTCCCCCCCAAAGTCATGAATGAAAGTTCACTCCCCTCCCTTGAATGTGCTGCCTCAGCCAGTCTTTCACAACCAGCCCATTCATAAAACTGCAGTGCCGAAGATTGTGTGTGTGTGTGTGTGTGCGCTCACCAGGCGAAGCGTGTTTATGTGTTCGCCTGAGTAAGTGGATGATAGGCTGTCAAAAAAGAATCGTCTGTTGGAGGAATAGGAATCAACAATTTTAATTGTGAGCCAAACAAAACACGACAACCAGCGCCAACAAAGCCTCGACCCCCCCCCCCAGGGCGAGGAGGCGAGCGCTATTCACGCATATGTGGCAGGCACCTCGCTGTTTTTGCACACTTTGTTGCGTAGCAGCTGTATTTTGGAAAGTGGAGAACACAGAGCCGCATGTTTCTCTTCCAGGGGAGGGAGGGGTCTCGATTCTCCCGTCGCCCCATGGTCCAAATAGGGCCTGATCGGGTTCTGATCCAGGAAAACAACCCAAACAAAGAGCAAGACTGCGAATTCACAGCAAAGCAGAGCATGTCATGAATCACTGGGATCTTCTTGCCACCGTATTTTTTTAAATCAGAAAGTTCCTTTATATTTGAACAAGCGTGTTTGTACTTCGCCTTCACTTCTCTGCCTCCTGCTCACTTTTCTTGTTTTCCACCACCCTTTGTGCAACTTTGCTCTCTGATAAAGCGCTGTAGCGGCATTCTATAGCCACAACTTCCTACATAATTACTGCAAGCCAAAAAAAGAAGAAGAAGAAGAAGAAGCAGCTAAACAATCATCTCTGGAATCGCTGTATTAGTCCACATCTTGGAACACTCAATATGAACGAAGAGAGTGGTTGAGAGAAAGGAGAAAAAAAGAAAGGGCAAGACGAGCGAGGATTGGGGGGGGAGGTCAACATTTTTAAATTCAACTTAGTTTGTAGACACAGGAAGGGAGGGCGGGGTTTAGCGGATCCACTTGGAGAAGAGAGGAGGGGAGATCTAAAGCACTGCGGAGCTTTTTTTTTTTATGAATGAGGACTGAAGGAGAGAGGGAGAGGACTGGGAGGGAGAGAGGGAAGGAGGGGGAGGGAGAGGCACACTTCCTCTTACGCAGGCAAGGAAGAAAATTTATGAATGGGTCACATCTCTGGAGCAGCTCGCGTGTAAACAACACATCTGGACAAAGAGGCGGCGGCGAACGCGCCGGCCGAGGCCTTTCAGGGCTCCGGTCACAAAAGGGAAAAGTTCTGGCATGTCGGAACCATCCCGATGAAGTCTGTTGCTGCCTCATCGGACACCCCTGTTGGGTTCTGTCCCCCTTACCGGCTATAGGGAGCAGACAGAAGGACGCTGCCCCCCCTTCCAGAAGGCGCTGCCGTTAATCCTCCTCGCTCCGTGAGCACAAAATCAGAATCACGGATTTCGTTTTGAGACATGGAAAAACAACTGTTTTGCTCAATTACCCTTGAACACACACACACACACACACACACGGGTCAGCGAGTGCATGAAAGTTGCGTGTTTGTATAACCTTCGTTCGATGGCGGCGCGCGTACAGAGCACGCTTGTTAGCTGTGAACCGAGGGAGGATGGGCCAGATGAGATAGATTTACCAGATGTGCAGGTATTGCACAACCTCTCCTTTGCTGCCCCCCCCCTCCTCCTCCCTCCCCTATCTAGCATTCCAGCATGTCCCAGTTGTTTTGCATCTCGTCTTCTTACTGTTACACTGCCCCCCCCCCCCGTCAAAACACTACGCCCTTTGCAGGTAACAACCTGACTCAGTCAACAGCAATGTTTAATTTTACCGGGGCGATGTTTTCAACACAGGCCTCAATTATATTCAGGTCACCGGGGATTAGAGCTTTGCTTTCATGCTCTTTTTTTTTTTTTTTACCTCCTGGAGTTTCCAAAACAGGTGAGTCACCTGTTTTTAAAAGTGCACCAGACAATGAGCGTGCCTTTAGTTCAAGTGTGGGAAAAGATCCGCTTCCAATAGTCCGCACAGATATATATTTATGGTCGCTTGTCAGCTTGAATTTTCCAGGAGCCAAAAGCTGAATGGAGACTGTCTGGCTGTTAAAAGGTGACCAGCAGGGACACTGGCCGTCAACGCCAGGGCGTCTCTGCAGAGTATAAGTGAGCTGCCTATCAAACCGGTGCCCCCCCGTGACCCCGCAAATCACACCCTGGTCAATCGTTAGCAGAGGCCTGACAGCTGATTGGCTGGCAGGTCAGGGGGTTAAGCAGACACGGCCTCCGCGCGCCCTGGGGTTCATCTGCGCTTCCTCCTCGCTATTGTTGGCCAGCACAGAGCGAAAACGGGGCATGTGTCGCCGAGGGGGGGGGTACGACTCGGTGCGGCTTGAATCAAGATGTTTACATACGAAAGACCATCGGGGTGTCTGGCCGAGGATTGGATTTTCGGTTCTTCCCTTTTTCCCCATGTCACTGCTGGGGGGGGCAACAGCGTTGTGAATGGGACAGAAAAAAAAAAAAAAAACCTGTTTGTAGAGCGCCACATAATCACACTCACATCCTGAACCGCCTTTGTCAAGACACACAAGAAAGGGAAAGTCATTCAAATTCTCCCCAGAATTTGCTTTTCCATTTTACACCTTCTGATGGGCACAAAGGGCCATCTTTGCGCCTCAGCCCTGAATCTTTTTTTTTTTTACCGGTTTCCTGGGTCGTGCCCATTCAGCTTTTTTAAAAAGCCATGCAAATGGGCGGACAGCAGCGGCGTCCACATTCACCTCGCGGTGACCGGCTGATTGGGCCTCGGCGGGTTACGCTATCCCCACGTAGTCCAAATCTGACCGCCGATTTCAGCCTCACTTTCCCATGACATTCATACAGTAGCTGGAATTACATCAGCAGGAAATGGTCACAAGCAGAAGTACGGCTGAGCAGATCCGGACGGATCGATACCTCACGCTTTCTGCTCAATCCAATGCTCAGAAAAAGCAGATTAATTTTTTTTGCACACACACACACACACACACACACACACACACACACACACACACACACACACACACACACACACACACACACACACACACACACACACACACACACACACACACACACACACACACACACACACACACACACACACACACACATCAGCGTGCCGACACGGGAAAGCACGCAGCACAGTCGTACGCACGCAATGGAAAAGCCGGATGCCGAAAAAGAAAGGGATTTACTCACAGTTCTCCGAATGGAAGTCAGGAACGAATTGCTCGTCGCTGTCAGGAACCTGAGCTGGAATTAGAAGACAGAAAAAGAGGAGTTCTGTTCACTATTATCGTTGCATCCTGGATCGAATCCGACCTTCCTCCATCTCTGATATTTAACCGTCTTCTCTGAAATCAGAGTCAGGGCATCATTTGATGATTGCTGCAGCACGCCAGCACTTCGCCCAATCACAGATCAATACAGAGTAACGCGGAGGTCCTGCAAGGTTCCCCGGACGTGAACCCGTGACTCCTGCTTCAGGCGAGGTACATTTACAAATGCTGTATATGAATTCTACAGAGTGGCAGAAATTCTCCAACCGGCCGCTTATTTGAACAGGAAAATACGCAAATTCAGCGATAGACAATAACAATCATTGGAATTGTACAATAAGAATATTTCTATCACAGATCAGTGGACAAATATTTACAGATTTATTTATTTTTGCGATGACCAGGGGAGGCACTGCGCTGACCCTAACCCCCGACCGCACGTCGCTGCCGGTCGAAGCTAAAACATCCTCGTTCTTAGTTTTCGGTCCAGCAGAAACCAAATCCTTGACCACAACATCCAGCTTTTGACTTTGGGAACAAACTGCTGCCAATATGCAACAAATGATCAAAAGTAAAATCACGACCTATATGACTTTTTTCATCCTCCGTGTTACAAGAAAATACCTTTTAAAGCCCTTTATTTCTGCTGTTTCTTCATAATTCAAAGTTCCTGTTTTCTTATTTTGGAACGCAGTATTTCCCCTCAGTAATTGTCGTCTCACAATGCCGCTCTTCATCACGAGAAACCAAGAACAAGAGGTCTAACAGCCTAAGAGCAGTCTGGAGTTCATCGGCTGCACGGCTGAAGGAACCGACGACAGATCAGGAGGAGAAGAAACGAGAACAGAAAGTGCTCCCGAGGTCGGCGGTGGTGAATTTGCGTTTTGTGACGATAAGCAGGGTTTAGATAAATCTGTCAATCTACTGATGCTGCGAGGTATAAAAGTAACAAAGATACTTTTATCAAATTTAATATCAAATTTAATTTGATAATTTGCATAAATGGGACGCGGCCCCCTCTCTCATAGCACATTTTAAAGACGGTCCGGCCCCATTCCAGATTGTCCTACAGGCCGGGTTCTCCCGCGGATCCACAAGGACATTCTGTTTGCCCGCTCCTGAATGAAAAAGAGAGAACCCCAAACACGGAGTGGAGCCGAGGCCGGCGACCTTTTAATCCAACACCTCCTCGCCTGTGAAACTTTTTTAATGCGTTTCCACTGCTCAGTGTTCACACTTGCGTCATGGTGCAAGCTAAATGGAAGGGAAAAAGCTGATTGGTATCATTAAACATCATGAACTCAACCGAGGGACATAAGAGGCTACTTGTCGACTCCCTTGTAAGACTTGAACGGGTTCCACCGTGACACCCCCCCCAACTTCATCCAAGGACCTAAAGCTGACTCGGCCTCCTCTCTCCCTCTTTACCCAACATTTACAGTTTCAAAAATAACAAAGTAAGAAAAAGAAAAACTAGAGTGAGACACAGAGGACAAAAAAAAAGAGGAAACAAGAAATTCCAATCTCCCTTGCCGTCACACTCCTCCTCCCTGCAGAGGAAACCGGATAACGGCGTATTTGGAGCACGTTCAGATAAATGACTTTGATTTCTTATGCAACGTTGCATCCTGTGGCTCGCTATATACCATAATAAAATTACCCCCTTTTAACTTTCCAATCTCTCGCCCCCAGGGAGGCAGGGACGAAGCTGCTGCATGAGACAGAGCAGCGACCGACATCCAGCTCGGCAGATCCAGCCATCAATCACCTCAGCTAGTTTCAACATGTCCAAAACGGAACATGCTGGACCTCGCGAAGAGACAAGAGGAGAGAAACACCGATGACGAGCATCAGACGTTATCACAAACCCTGGCGTGCGTTTGAGGCTGTGCACTTTGTGTGTGTGTGTGTGTGTGCATGAGCGCTCGCATGTGCATCTCATTTGGTTTCCAGGAACACCTCGTCGGGGCTTTGAGATGCAAGTCAGCACAAGACGAAGAGTGTATTCGTACGAGAACGGATGCACGTTAGCTCTGATGCTTCCAGGCACCTTCAAAAACTCCCCCCTCGGTGGAAGATCCTGGGAGGAGCCAAGCAGCCTCACTCAAATTAACCTAAAGGCCAAAATCAGACAAGACGTGACAAGCTCCTGAACTCTTGCCATTCATCCTTTCTGTCTCGCTTTTTGCTTCCGCTCTCCTTTGGTTAAAAAAAAAGAAAGAAAAAAAAAAAGCCTCCCTCTGGCTTACCAGTTTTTTTTTTTTGTTTTTTTTTTACAATCTTGGTGAATCCCTCACAACTGCAATCAGTCAAGAGAAAAGTCTTTAATTAATGTGACAGGAAAGGAGAGGTCTAAGCTGTGGAAGCTGAAAACAAGCCAGTATTTAGGTTTAAATAAAGCTTTGATAAAGTTATGCTTCCTTCTTTCTGGCCTCTTTTTTTTTTGTGTGTGAATCAACAATAAACTAGCATACAAAATTCAGAAATAATGTAATCCCTCATTTTAAAAGGTCCAGTTCAGCCAAATTGCAGAAAATTCTTCCTTTTTGGTAAACATTTTTTTATTTTATTTTACATATATGTGACTTTTACTGTCACTTCAAAAGTTTCATAAAAAAGCAGCTTCTCTTCAACTTCTTTGGTAGAAAATGATTCCAAATGAAATTTCCCATTTTATTTATCAATGCTTTGAGCACCGCAGGAAAAATTCTATTGACTGCAATCTCTGCTGGGCCAACTAGAACCATTCGAAATAAAACACATAACAAGAGACAAGCGGTATAATGTGTGTTTTTGTTGTTGTTGTTGAGCAGAACCTTTAATGGTGGCCCTCGCACTTAAATCTGTGAATACAAATAGGCTCAGGCTTTGAAGAAACACCTGCTGTTGCAGTTTTACAGCCTCTCGTGTCTTTGTGTGAGACGTTGGTGTGAAGTCAGCTTTCCAAGTCACCGAATGAGAAAAGGTAAGAGAGCCAGCATGGATGCAGCATTGTTCACCAAAAAAAAAAAAAAAAAAAAAAGCCAGCTGGCAGGGATGATGACTTTATTCAAATGTCTGGTTTTCAGCCAGACGCAAGTGTCCGATAGTAAGATGCAAGCCGATTGTAATAGTGCCCCTGCTGTATCCTCAAAACATATGCGTGACTCAAAACCAGTACAGAGACTCCACACACTATTTTTAGGCATTAGAAATGCCACCTTCATAGCATATGCAAATCATTTTAATAGAATGTAAAGTCATTTTGTCCCTACCTCATTAAAGGAAGGTAAAATCTCTGAAACACTGCTTCAAAAAAAAAAAAAAAACCTTCAGTAGACGACTTCAAGCCACCGCCTGGTATCAAACTCTGCATATTCTGCACAGTGAAGTTCGAACATCCAAGTGAAGCAACAATAAGGCAAGCATTTTCACAGGGGGGGGGGGGCTTTAACCATCAGTTAAACTGATGAGATCCACATGAAATGTCAAAAAAAAAAAAAAAATGAGCGGCGTTTTCCTTTAAACCTCCACATCAAAGCAAGTGACACAGCAGAATTCACACCTCCTGGTGGAATTCTGGCTTTTATTTGCATCTTTAACCCCCCCCCCACACACACACTGTCCTGCTCCTGTTTTGTCCCAGGTTAGCATCAAAAACAAGGCACAGTGACTCATGGCTTCCAGGCTCTTGGCATTGTAGTCAAGACCATTAGAACACACATCATCAGTGCACTTATTAAGTCTAGTAGCCGACAAGCCTTCGACCGAGCCTCATTTCATTGCTGCGGGCCTCCGAGTGGCACAAGCCAAACAAGCCTGTTTGTTTGCATTGGCTTCTGGCTGCCCTGCATGCATGCGACAAGGCCCAAATAGGACACGGCTCAAAGCTAATAATGTCACGTCTGTGCTCCCTCTGGACTTTATGAGCATGTGTGTGTTGCATCAGACAGTTTTGGCCTCTAAACTGAGATCCGGCTAAATCAAGGAGGCCATCTTTTGCACAAATGTATTGAGGTGATGTTTTGCGTGTGTGTGTGTGTGTGTGTGTGTGTGAACACGCCATTATCCACTTTAAAGTATTTGTAAAGTATTAAAGCTTCTGATTTTTTTCAGGGTCGAATGTTCAAGCAGTCTCGTGATGCCAGAAAGTGGAAATCAAGGAGGAGAGCCTCACCTTCTGTGAGCCACGTCTCCTGAAGTTGGCTTAAATCCTGGAAGAGGTCTGAAGGTAAAAAAAAAAAGAAAAAAGGTGCTTTATTAGTGATATGGAGTAAATGACATCCAGGGATGAAAACATGCAGCAGAAGCCAAATCAAAATGGGAGCCTCCCCTACTTTACCTTCAGATTCCTGAGGGGGTAATTCTGTGTCCGTGTATTTCCTTTTGGCTGCCATCAACAGTCTGTTTAGGGGTCCATTCCCATGCGACTTCTGCAACAACAACAAAAACTACAGATGTTAATAGAAGTGAGTTCAGCGTCACGTTTATTGTGCCACATGCAAATCAGACCGACAAAACACTCTGAAAAGACGATTAGAAATCATTAGAATAATAATAGCTGATTAATGAGCTACAAAGTAGAGCCTACTGTGCGTAAAGATGAACATGGAGCTGCTCAGAAAACATCTACATGCAAAAAACAAACAAAAAAAAAAAAAAACACAGACGAGCTGTTTGCGTCTGAGGAAAGTGGCCACTTTCACATATTGACACGCGTTCCAACCAACGCATCTGACAGAACACACCCGCTGGCAAACGTTGCCGAACGCAACCCCCCCACGCTTTGCTCGAGTCCGTGGGTCGATTCCACGCATCTTAAAAAGGTCGTAAAAGCGACTTTTCTAACGCGCAGGACGCGCGACGGAGAAAGAGAGAGAGAGAGAGAGAGAGATAGAGCCCGGTAGCAGAGTGCGCTAAAAAAAAAAAAAAAGAGAGAACTACCCACGCAAAACGACGAGCTGATCCATACGTACATTTGCTAAAGTGTAAGGCACTTGCTGGTCCAAATATCCGTCCATCTTACAATCCATCCTTTAACCGTTTGCGGTCATCGAGGCAGCGTTTGGAGTGCGTGAGGGAGCCACGCAGCCTCGCCAGGGAGAGAGGAGGGCGCGCTGCTCGTGAATGGAGCTGCGTGGAGGCTGCGTGGAGGCTCTGCATGCATAATGAGCTCCATTCACAAAAAAAAAAAAAAAAAAAAAGTACCGAGGGGAAGTGATTGCCAGTGATTACCCAGCGGGCTGCTTCCCTCTTTACAAATATATTTGTTCGTGCGTGCGTGTGCGTGTCAGCCACAGAATCGTATTTACTTATTTTACTGAAGCTTTAAAGCGGCTGTCTTAAAAAAAAGTGTGTGTTTTTTTTTTAAGCAGAATTACGCAGTTTTGCTTGTTGCAGCATGTCGTTATTTCTGATTAAAACAACAACAACAGAACACGCCAGACTGCGCCATGACGCGTGGGTGGGTGCATGCGTGTCATTTCGGAGCCTGTTCCTCGGGCTTTCTGCCACGTCTGCCCGGATTACCAGGCTCCACTTTGTTCAGGAAACAGTCCGACGCTGGAGCTGCGTGGCCGTGACGGGGGATGTTGCGTGGCAGCAACGCAATGAAAGTTCCGAGTGGACTTTAAGGAACTTAAATGTGACGAAGTGGACGTTCGGGCGCCAGCTGGCATTTCTGCATCGGACATGATGGGTTTTTTTTTTGGAGGGGAGGGGGGGAACTTGATTTTCTTTCTCGGCCAAACGGAGTCCGCGGATTGGTGGATTTCCTCCATCCAGGGCTCGAATTTCTTGCCTTTGTCTGGCTGATTTATGAATGAAGGCTCGGTTCGGTCTGATAGCCAGTCAGAAGCCTGTAATTTGTTGCTCTCGCAGCCATGGGCGGATCCTGCGGCGCAGCAGCCAATCATCTCCGCAGCAGACCGCGGACCTTTATTCTGGATTTTCCAGTTGTTTTTCATTCACAAAAAAGAGAGAGAGGGAAAGTTAGAGGGGAGGGGGGGGGGCTCCCATTCATAAAAACCTGCGCAGGCACGTTTTCCTTTTTCAACTCGCACATATTCACGTTGTTGACCTCGTCTCTTCCGCCGCCGTCCTTTTATTCTTATATCCCTTCAGAAATATGTGTTGACATTTTTGAGGGTTTCCAGTCTGCGCCACACGAACACAGATTTAGTTCCGCATGAGGAGACAGATTGGCGAAATTCCTGCTGCTCAATGATCCTAAACTACAAATCCAATGTCAGATTGTTTATATATTATAGCCTGAGGTTTAGCCTGTTTTGGGACTGTACATGATCTATACATGGATAGAACAGTAAAACACACTCAGTGTCAGCACAAAGTTATTGTGGTGTTTGGAGTTTCACGATTTAGGACGCGCTGTAAAGTCTTGCGTAACCGCAGAGGCCGAAACAGCGGATCTAAAAAAGGTCAAATGAGGATTAGAGGGGAATAGATGAAAAAAATCAAATCGGTTACACAACATTCTGTGCCTTTTTCTTACTCTCTGGTTTAGAACTAACCTTTAAAAACTATTCAAATTAAACACACAAACTAGATCCGAGATGCCTTTGTCTCTGATCAAATTAAGCAAACTGTGTCACATGCAGGTATTAAAGTGAAACTAAACATGAGTACTATTTTGTTCTTGGTCCCCTGAGGATTAACCTTCATACTTTGTACATTGAACCATTCATAAAAACATTTATTTGTTTCAGTGGAGAGAGAAAATAGCTCAGGCTCTTTTTGTTTAGACGCCGTTTGTCATGATGCAGACGGAGAACCCAAAAGCACGACAGGAGATGGGGATCCTGCAACGTAACTCAAAGGCGGTCAACCCGAAACCAGCAGACCAATCAGGAAAGGGGCGGGCAAACAGATGCAATCCCAAAAGGGACAGGGTCCGTGTACACATGAATCAAAAATCAGAATAAAGGGTGCTGGAAAGTAGGAATAAATCGCTGCCAAAGTTGCACGCGATGCAAAGGTCAAAGGTCAATAACACTGATTCTTCTTCTCCCTCTTTTATTTTTGTTGCATCTGAAGTGAAAGCTAAAAGTTGCTATAGATCCCCACCCTGCGTTTCCTTTACAGAACACACACACACACACACACGCCACAAATGCACTGTGAAGTCCACAGTAATAGTCCTCCACCCCTGTGTCTAATATAGCTTCGTCAGCAGAGAGATAAGTACTGGCAGAGACAGCGGGGAGACATTTGAAGTCCGCGGCGGTGCTGTGGAGTGGCCTCAGAGTGCTTATTGATCAAAGCTGGGGCCTGATGGACGACTGAAATGTTATTATAGCTTCAGCTGTTCGACGCATTCAGAAGAAAGGAGGATGGGGAGAGAAGAAAGGCAAGAAGGCTGGGGAGTTTGTGGGGGATGGTGTTGGTGGGAAGGCTCGTCGACAACACCTCCCTGGAGCGTCTCCCCCCTCTCCCTCCCTCCTGATAAGGCTGATGGTGAAAACAAAGGACGCCACTCAGGGACTGACGGACAGCATGAGTAGAACATCCTTTTTTCATATATTTTTTTTTTAAACATGCTTTTTGTTTAGCGTTGTGTGAAATTCTTGTTACTTGGGATCTGTTTAAGTTGCAGCTCCGGCGCTTTATGATCTTAATCGTCACACGATGATAGAAATCTTTTATTTTCTTGGAGCGCTTCCAAGAGTCTAAAAGTCCATATTGTGCACGGGCACGCTCAAAACCTGCTCTAGTGTCGGACTCAACCGTCGTGCTGCTCGGTGGGTAAAACCAGAACCGGTGCCAGCAACGGAAGAATTACAAACCGAGTGAAGACTTCTGCTGACACTCATTGATTAGTTATGGATTTTGCATCAGAGCTGCTTTGATATCCGTCCATGCAACTAATTCCTTGAACTTTGAGACCTTGTGGCCCCCCTTTCCACGAAATCGATGATGTCTAACGAGAAATGTTCCCCTGGAGGAGTTGTGGATCCAACAGGCCGCACAAACAAACAAACATGCACCTCGTGTGATTTTGCCCCCCCCCCCCCCCGGGACCGGAATGGAATTCCACTGACGAACGTTTTGCCAGACAATGTCAAAACACAAAGCAAACAATTCGTTTGTGCCGACCAATGAATTCCTGCCAACCCCCCTCAAACAAAAATAAAGATGATCAGAGCGGCAACAAACAGCCTCATTTCCTTTTGCTTTCTTCAAACTTTGCAAAAAAATAAAAATAAATGGAGTCTGTCGCAGGACATTTGGCGTATAGGAGAGGCCCAATGGTCGGGCATGCAGGGCCATTAAAACAAACAGGACTTACTTTCAGCCACGGTTTGTTTGGAGTAGAGGAAGAGCGGCCTCTCTCACGTGCCTCGCCAACTGAAAAATGATTCCTAATGCAAACAGTCATTGTGCGAAACGCAGGGCAGTCTGCCGCTTCCAATGCTCTGCTAACTCGCTCGCGCTCCTCTACCCAGAGACTTTCTCCCGTTTCTCTTCCAAAGTGACCAAAAATAATCGACTTCCTGACTTGTCACACATCCTCATTGTGCCGCGTTGCCAAATTTGGTTCCTCCAGGTCTGCCTTGTGTCCCACCTGCGTGAAAACCAACCGTGAGTGATCTATATATATATACACACATCAGGAGAAATAAAATCCCCCAGCATCCAATACATACCTGAAAATAACTGGAGACAAAACAGAGGCAGCTTTATTTGTTGAATGATTTAAAAACAATCAAACATAACGCACGCTTCCTAAAAAGGTCAAACTGGATCATTTGAACTTGTGACCCTCCCATTGTTTCTGGCAACTTAGTCCCCGATATCATGTTGATCTTGGAGCGCTGCCTCGAACAGACACGCATCAATGCCAGGATTATGAGGCGGCACCTAAACAACGAACAGACTGTATTTCAATCTGCGAACACAAGAACAAAAGCCACATGCAGATTTGTGAGTCACTTCTGCTGACGTGATCGGTTCTTAACAAAGAGACGCTCCGGGGTTTTGCTTTTACGCCTCCTGGGCCTTGCGCTCCTGAGGGTTGTCGCCGCGGGCTGGGCTTCCAACCAGCTGAGTGATTGCCTTTGCCCGTGCACCGACCCGTTGGAATTCCCACCAGCGAGATGTTCGTCTATCCCCCCCCCCCCCCCAGACAGGGGTTCACTCGCCTCAGCCGAGCCCCGTCTGCTCCCAGTAGCAGAGTCACTTCAATGGGAATGAACCAGAAAGAGATCTTTATTGGCGCGTATACGCTTCCATACATCGCCACCTTCTTTGACTGCCCCCCCCCCCCCAAGCCCGCTCTTTATTCCCCCCTGGACACTGTCGCCATTGCTGCGATGGCTGCTTTGCTTGTGTGTAGCCATAGTCAGGAAATGTCACTGTTGGCATCTGAAGAAGGGTCGAGCGCCAACTCAAGTGTTCCTCCTGGCCACCTGCGGCCCAGCCTCCTCCGAGCAGACACTAGCTCACTTGTTAGTTCACCGTCCATTCCTTGCCATTCCCCCTCCACCGTTGGCCCGTCTGGCCCGCTCCGGCCCGCTCCGGACCAGCGCGTAGATCAATCAGGTGAGCACAATAGCATTTATAAGGCCGTTTGTGACTGGCAGCACCAAAAAGAGAAGGAGCTGCCATGCAGCTGCAGCGGCCCAGCTGAGCTGCCAGATAAAACACAAAGCTGAGTGGGAATTCTCCCCCACGCGGATACGCAGGCGCTGCAAAACACCAATTTTAAGTATTTGAAAGAGCAGAAAATCTTAATAAACAAAACTTAAATCCGCCCCTTTAACTCGCGTTTTACGCCAGTGGAGTGATTTTACCTTTACCTCCACCGGAGAGTGTTTGTCTGGATTACTCCAAAACGTTAAGAATGGATTTTAATGAAAGGGATGAATATAGTTTGAAATATCATTATCAGCTATGGAACTTATGGCACATATGAGCCCAGATTCTGCTGGTAGGCTTTCATTTATTACTTATTTAATTAAAGCACAATGACTTAATAGGGAAAAAAGGAAGGTGTGCCTATTTTTTTTATTTATTTACTGTTAATATTTCTACTGATTCTTTCACTTATTTTTTGTTAGTTGTCACCCCCCTTAACAAACACACAATAATTTAAAAAACATATTGTACAGTTTTTTGTGTGTCCAACGTGCTTAAAATGATCAACGTGTACGAATATTTGTCCAACAGAGACAAACTATTTTAAAATGCTTCATTCAGTGACACTAAATTAGTTGTAAATGTGCGATTGCTTCAACATAAAATACAACCGCCGTGTTTCTGTGCGAGGAAACAGCTCGCCCAGGGCGACAGTGTGACCCTCTGTTAATAAGAGACGACAAAGGAGCTCTATGTTTGTCTGAGGGGGCAAAACAAATATCAGGATTTGGCTATATTGACTCTTTTTTTTCTCATAAATATATAACTGCAGTACTATACTGTACATTATAAAGCAGCATTGATCTTCACTAATAATAACTATAAGATTATACCGTGCTTAGCTTCTATAATTAGTGTTAAAGACAAATGCAAACATGCATGCATTCACATTTGTGTCTATTCATGCATTCACACCGTGAAAGCAGCGGCTCTTTTACCAGCCAAGGTCAGGGGGGGTTTTAAAGCATGTTGTGGGACACATTGTCTAAAACCAGGATGGCTTTAAGGAGGCACAGAGGAGCTTTGTTGATCTCTCTCTCTCGCTCTGTGTCTGTCTTGCTCGCTCCCCCCCCCCAATCCCCAGCCACCTCTTCTTCACCCCATTTCCATTCCTATGTTTCCACTTCTTTTCCATGCTAATTTGGAGGAGACAAGTAAACAAGCATGCAAAAATCCTGTGTCACGTCATTTATAGTGACGCAGCTGGTTTACTATCCATACAAGGGGAAAAACCAGTGGAGCTGGCCCCGGGGCCCGGCCCCCCCACCACATCTAAACTGGCTCTGTTGAATCAAAGGCAGGATTTATGCATGGCATGACTGTTTGACACGCTGAAGGCAAAGCTGCATCTCAAGATCGCAACAATAAGGGATAAGAAAAATCAAACGCAGGTCAGATATTTTTTGTAGCTGGTTATTTTGGCTTTCCTGAGCTCTGCTCTCTACTTTCTATTGGAGCTTCACGGTTTCGCAGGCCGGAATCGGAGTGTTTTCACAAGGGAGCCTGTCTAATTTTGTTGGATTCCTGCTTGTAATGACCCTCCATTCTTGTAAACTCTGCGGTGTAAACAATGCCTCCAGATCTTTCCACCAAAACAACACGCAAGCCCGTTTGGAGGCTCCAACGTGTGGGCGGCCGTGTTTCGTTTGGGTTCATCCGGTACTAGGAGACCCGATAACACACTCAACCCGACCGCAGATGTCCCGTCGCGGGTGATGGTGAATCTAACAGGATGTAAAGTTTATATATATATATAAAAATCACCGTAGCAGAATATTCCAAATGTTTCTGATTACATGCAGCTTTCTTGCTGTTTATGCGGAAAGCATTATTGTTATTGTGAAGTCATTTTCGGCGGTAATTCGGCGCCTCCATTAGCGGCAGCATGAGTCTGCAGCTGCACGAGGCTGAGAAACGGTCGCTTTCCGCTTCATGACTTTGGGCTTTCCCCTGTCATGCCTGTTTTTAACATCATGCAACTATGAATTATGGGTAATGGCCTCTTAATGAAATTGCTCATGACGGCCCCCACTCAAAACGGCAATACCGAGCCCTCAAGCTGTTGCCGATTTCACAGCGTGACGGTCCAGAGTTGTCGTGGACTTCATGGAACGGCTGCGGGTGGGGCGGTTTGGGAATGACTGGAATAACATTATCTACACAACAAAGACGTAGAGTTTTTTTGCGTGCCGGGAACGGGAAGCCACTAACAAGAGCCACCAAAAACTCAATCTCAGATCATGGTTTAAGAATGCATTCACACCTGATTTGTTTGGAGTGATTCCCCCCCCCCAGCAAGGAATGTTTGTATGGGTGAACGCCGATCACACTCGGACGCAGGTAAAAAACAACAACCTGTCGGCTGGGATCGCAGAGGAAAGGTGGTCGGCGGTCGCTTCCAGTCGAACCCCGGATCGGTTTGTTTGCGGTGTGAAAAGAAAACAACCCAAAAGGGACCCAGAAATGTGTCGCATCCAGCCACCAGAGGCCTCGTCTTCTTCCCGTCGTCTCTAACTGTCTTGCACTGAATTTTGCTATCTAATAGCATTAGCAATGCTTGTGATCGACGATTTATTTAACGAGGCCTTTATGGCTCCAAATAAAATCTACATATCCACTTCACAGAAGCATCAAAGATCTGATTGAATTGCTGTTCTAGAAATCTGATTTCCGCACGCCGGTCCTCATGATGCGCCGTGACGATCCTTAAACCAGATCATTGAGGGGAAAATGAAAGCAAGAAGTCTGTCAAAAACATCAATCGCAGTTTGCTTTTCGTTTTTATTTCTTTGCAGTTACTCAGAAAGACGTAAAATGAGTTGAGCTAACTTTCGGACGGTTGCCTACACGCTCCACGTTAGGAAAGGCTTAGGGGCACCTCGATTTCCTCTCTGAGGGCACAGCATGACGTGGTATAAACAATAATCCATTGAGAGAACTCTAGCAGGCCACTCCCTCCTCATGTCACGCCATATTGGCTCTGCTCAGGTAAAGCTGATGTCAGCCCTCCCTCCCGGCTTCATCGGGGGGGTGAAGTCAGTGGCATTTGATGGAGTGAGATCATTTTTCCATTGACTGCAGAGCGGGGCAAAGTAAGGGACACCTCCTCTGGCAGGCGGGGGCATGTTGCTGGTTTGCCTGTCTGTTTAGCCCCCTCCCCGTGTCCACGTGTGTGTGTGTGGGGGGGGGGGTTCTCCAGTTTACTTCCACCTCATAAAACGTGCCATTTAGGTGAATTGATTATTCCAATTTGTCTGTAGTGTGTGAGTGTGTGCTTGTGAATGTTGTCTGTCTCTATCTGGCCCCCGCGATGCCCTGGCGACGCATTCGGGGAGTGCCCCCGCCTCTCGGCCATAGCAAGCTGGGATAGGCTCCAGCAACTCCCGTGACCCCCCCAAAGCGGAAACGAGGAAGGAAAAGTATCGATGGAAAATGTAAAGAAGGATTTCATGCGCATTAGTTGCTGGAGAACAGATTTGTCCGTCCCGGACTTTCCTGGTTGCATGTACCGGCCTGTCTGCCGGTTCCTTTTTAAAGGACTTTGATGGGGTTTTTCCCCATTTATGTTTGATCCCGAGTGCCCCCCCCCCCCCTCTCTCTCCCACTCCCAACAACAGCGCCTGCACATACGAGCGGAGAAATGGAGTCTGCAGGCACAAAAGTCAGAATAGCTCAGCTGACAGATTTGTGAGCACTACTGTTAGAAATAAGAGATCAATCAACCAATGGGGGGGGGGGGGAATTCTCTCTCACACACATAGAAGAATGAATAGATTACAGACACACGCAGTAACTGACGTTCCCTAACTGGCTCACAGAGGAGCACATTACACCTGTGAGAAAATGCTGTAACAACATGAAACCAGATACTGGTGCCCACAAACAGCACGACTGTGCACCCCCCCCCCCCCCCCCCGCCCCACACACACACACACACACTACCCATCTCAACATGACATCAGCTCGTCCCGGGTTACTTGGCCTCCCGAGTGTCCTGATGGCAGCGATAAGGCAGGAAAGTCGGAAAGTCACTGATTAGCTGGGAATCTCGTTACACCAGGAGCATCAGATCACCCCCCCCCCCCCCCCCCCCCACCCATCGCTCCTCTCATCGCAGGACGACGAAGCAGATGAAGCAGAAACCTACCGATGGAGACAAACCCAGGAAGGACTTTCTGTCCAAAGCAAACAGCAGGGATTAGTGGAGAGCAAACAGCTCTGACATAATATTTTAATAGTTGATCAGATGATCCACCACTGATAACTGTTGAAGAATCGCTGGTGAAAGATGTTGCAGAGCCTCCAGACTTTCCTCCTTTAATCAGCAAGAGCTTTTATTTTGTCCAGTGTCCATTATTGATCAGATTTATATCGGGTTTAGGACGTTTCACGAGGCCACATTCCTTTGTCTGAGGCTAAATTCCCTTTGCATGTTGGTAAAGGTTGCTGTAAATCAAACTGCAGCTGCATGACCATCAAGCTAAACGCCCCGCTTCTTCTGACGTTACAGCATTTCCCTGTGAGGGCATTGCGCTTTGCTCGGCTGCACTTCAGACCATTGTCCCAGATGCGAGAAGAGCCAGAGCATGCTTGATTGAGCACCCTTTTTTTAGGACTCAATCAGGACTTTGGTGAGGTCCGCTGACCCAGAAAATGGGTTTCCACAGCTAGAGGATATGACACCTAGTAATCACCTTACTGGCAACACTGGGGAAGGGAACGCACCGGGATCTCACGCATACTCGGAGAAGAGAATACCTTCGAAAGAGGAACCTCTCGCCTCCATATGCCACGAGCAGATCTAATATCACATTACATTGCAAATCAGAATTAATTGACACTTGTCCTAGCATGCACTTGCGTGTTTCCCACACATACCTGACACAAACGTATTTCACAGGAATGTTTCTGAGAGCTGAGAACAGGTGTATCAGGTGTCTCTCATGCAACTTTCTCGTGGGACATGCAGCTAAGATGTAAAAGGAGATCAAGCAAAAGCTGGTTGGTTATTCATTCTCATTGTTTACTGCAGTTCTGATTTGTATAAAGTTTGTATAAAAAACAAACCAACAAACATAAGATTCAGTGAAGTCATACATTTTCAAACGTGTCTCATAAATCTCAATGTTGTGCTAATTAGCAGGCTAATGCAACAAAATTCTTAAGATTCTTAATGTTCTTAAAACAGCTGCAACTCATGGAAAATGATGCTCAGCAACAATCAGCACCAACACGGCTACTTAAATGGCCTTATGAATAAGTGTTGGTGACCTTCAGCATATGTGTGTGTGTGTGTGGGGGGGGGGGCATGCCTGAAGCTAACAGTGACATATTCCACAGAGTGGATCTGATACGGGTGGGTTTGATACTTTCCCTGTGTGATTTTGTTACACATGCCATTGCATAATCACAAGCCATTTCAAATAGGTCATTCCGGCTCTCGTTATTTAAGGTCTTTGGAGGACCTGTTTTGACAGTCATGCCCATTGATCCGGCTTTGGTGTCCACTTTCACACGGGAATTGATTGGATGGTAAAGATAGAACGATTTGATAGGCTTTATTCAGAACTGCATTTTCCACTGCTGAGGCCTCAATGCGCACGAGGCATTCTTTGTGAATCTTTAATACAATTGCAATGGAAGTATTATTGAATGGCGCAAGCGCATGCAACTGTTTTAACGGCTGCACCAATAGCCGATTTTGATTCAGTAAAAATAAATCAGCAGCACACTTTCAAATGATACAACACGCAGCTAAATAAAAGACCCCCCCCCCCCCCCCCATGAAATACAATTTGCAGACATGATTATTCTTGACATCATTTGTTCCTCTGCTGGACTTCTTTGCGATAAAGTCAACCTGTGGCTGGTCCTGCTGGGCACTAAATGAGAGCAGCTGGCCCAGGTGATGAACTCAGAGAGGACGATAAGGTTTATGGTGACGTCCCCGGGCAACACCGCAGGCGGGGTGTGAGATAAACTTCTGGTGCTTGTTTGATTTGAGTAAATATTTTTGACGGTGGACGGGGTCCAGTCGTGTGAACATCCTGTCAGATTCAGCTCCACTGATCATGCATGAGGAACAATTCTGCAAATATTGCACCTCTGTGGTGTTTTATTGACGGTAATTGTTTCCTGACTTTTTCCAGTAATGACCTCTTCAAAGAAAAGAAAAAAAGCGTGTGTGTGTGGGGGGGGGGGGGGGGGGTTAAAGACCAATAATATGACTCACTGAAACAACAGTCATGTTGTAGACACAGACGCCACCAGAAGGTCTTCCATGGTACAGCACAATACTTGCTTTCAGAAATGCAAGGTTATAAAAAGTATGTTAATAAAACGAGTATATTTTTATAAAAAAAAAAAGATATACATTTCTTTTTTTTTGAACCAACCACTTTAATTTACATTTTTTTCTCATAATTTACAGGCCTTGCGACGATGATCTTCATCTGATCACTGAAGCCGGTCAACAAATAGAAGTCCTAATTAAAATAATAGATAATAATAATAAATAGTAAAATACAAAATTCATACATGTGGACCAGAGAAATTTCGATGGGAGATCATTTCAATTATTATACCTGAGCACTAGGGGGCGGCAGAGGACCGCTGCTGTAGATGAGCAGCACAGAGGGATGAGAACGGCACAAATCTAATCTTTATGATTCAATGCAGCGTCACTGTAGAGATTGTTCTCTGTCATGAAAAAATAAAAGCAAAATGAAAAAAAAGGCTGTTAAATGCAGTCAAGGCAAGGCTGCATGGTATAGATTCTGTCGACATGGAAATTCAGATATAAGAGACACGAAAGAAAAGAAACCATGGAATGAAAAAAATAAAAATTATATAAAATGACATCATGACAAGGCAGGCAAATAATATTTAAAAAGAGAAAAGAGCACAGAGAACGAAACAGGAGAATAACTGGCAGCACAGCTGCAGTAAAATGTGATTCAATAGAAAGCAGTGAGAGAAGCCCTCAGCCTTGATTTTACCGACTTTCCGATAAGAACTTAATGCTGCTTCTTAGTTTGGACCTTAGAACCAAGACATAATGGAAACACAGACGACAATCCCTTCAGCCCTTTGCAAAATCAGCAGCGAGTTAAATATCTGACACACACAGGAAGCTGGTATATGAAGATATGAAAACTAAATGTGACCCACTTTGCAGCTCAGCCACTGAGGAACACAATTCATGACATCATTGGGATTTGACT